>NC_087343.1:101068030-101371060 GCF_030014295.1 Loxodonta africana | reverse complement strand
TTAAGAGGGAGAAGAAAGGTTTTAATTGTGTCTTGGGACTCATTGCCAGGCTCACTGTCATCAGGAGGATCCCACCCTTACTACTCTGCCACTGACTGAAAATATGGGAATATTTCACAACTGATTGACTCTTTTGAAAGTACTTTAGACTTTTCAGCTCGGCACAGCCCTACACTGGATCTGAACCTTCTCGACGCAATCTGCCTTTAGGTCTGGTGGTATAAAGCAGTAAATCTACAGAGGGGCCCTAACTCTACATACGGTTCCTTTCATAATGTGTTCCTCATAGAACAAAAGGTGGGAGAACAATAGACAGGACTCTTGGGAGGCTATGAATATAACCCAGATGAGAGATTAAGGGCCTGAGCCAAGTCTTAGGATGAGAAGGAAAGGGAGAATGCATTTGAGAAAGATTAAAAAAGTTAGTGTTAACAGGACTTCGTGTTAGGATTTTTTTTTTTTTCTGAAAGTGTAGTTAAAACTTCTTGAAATAACCAAAATTTCTTTGAAATAGAAAACAGTTCAGCATAAATGTTTAATTTCTTACCATTGAAGTGATTTTTTCAGGGATCCTTTTCTTGACCTTTTAAAATATATTATCCAGAAATTTCCTTGTTCAAGGAAAACAAACTTTATTTCATGGCTGCATTTTAATTTTAATTGCATTCTAGGTTTTATACGCCAGCCCTCTTCCCTATTATTTACCTGCTAATTCTAAAAAAAAATTAGCCATCTGGTTAGATAATCCAGAAAATCCTGTTTACTCCCAACGATTTCTTTGAGCTTTCAAACACGTGTGACACAACTGAAGACTTTTCTTCATACTGAACCCCTGTTGTGGGTAAAAAAGAAAAAATTTTTTTTTTTTTTTTTTTTTTGTGGGTAAGAAGTATAAATTAGAGCATCAAAAAAAATAAAAGCATTTAAAAATATTTTTAGCATTTGGATTTTCTATACTGTAAAAATAGCCTTTAAATTCTGCCTTGAGACTTCTACCCTGATTTAAAAAATAAAAGTAAAAAATATTCTAACCTCTGAAAGCACACACATATATATTTTTTATAATATTTCCATCATAAAAGATCTAATAATTTTTACCAGTGGAACACACTGATTTCTTTTAAACAATTTTGTGGCTGGACGGTAAAAAATATGTGTTTTAAATCTTACAAGAGCTTTGACAGTAAGTTTAAGTTTCAAGATTTTGTGTCATAATTATTCTGTTCTCTTCAACTCCTCTCCTTACCCCCAACTACAACTATCCACTACCTACCAGTTGCCTTCAAGTAGATTCTGACTCATAGACGCCCCATGTGTGTCAGAGTAGAACTGTACTCCATGGGATTTTCAGTCACTGATTTTTTGGAAGTAGATCACCAGCCCAATATTTGGCTCTTCTGGTGTTATTGTTATTTAATGCCATCTACTTAATTGTTGTTGTTGTTGTCAGGGTCCATCGAATTGGTTCTGACTTGTAGCGACCCTATGTACATCAGAACAAAACATTGCCTAGTCCTGTGCCATCCTCACAATCGTTGCTATGCTTGAGCCCATTGTTGTAGCCACTGTGACAGTCCATCTCATTGAGAGTTTTCCTCTTTTTTGCTGACCGTTTATACTCTACCAAGCATGATGTCCTTCTCCAGGAACTGGTCCCCCCTAATAACGTCCAAAGTATATAACTTCTAAGAAGCATTCTGGCTGTACTTCTTCCAAGACAGGTTTTGTTTGTTCTGGCAGTCCATGGTATATTCATTATTCTTCACCAACATCATAATTTAAATGCATGAATTCTTCTTCATTCTTCCTTACTTGTTCAGCTTTCACATGCATATGGGGCAATTGAAAATACAATGGCTTAGGTCAGGCACACCTTAGTCCTCAAAGTGACATCTTTGATTTTGAACACTTTAAGGAGGTTTTTTGCAGCAGATTTACTCAATGCAGTACATCATTTGATTTCTTGACCGTTGCTTCCATGGTCATTGATTGTGGTTCCAAGTAAAATAAAATCCTTGATAAAGTCGATATTTTCTCCATTTATCATGATGTTGCTTATTGGTCCAGTTGTGAGGATTTTTGTTTTATGTTGAGGTGTAATCCATACTGAAGGCTGTAGTCTTTCATCTTCATCAGTAAGTGCTTCAAGCTCCCTTCACTTTCAGCAAGCAAAGTTGTGTCATCTGTATATCACAGGTTGTTGATGAGTCTTCCTCCAATCCTGATGCTGCATTCTTCTTCATATAGTCTACTTTCTCGGATTATTTGCTTAGCATACAGACTGAATAAGTATGATGAAAGGATACAACCCTGACACACACCTTTCCTAATTTAATTGTAGGACATTCCAACCCTTTTGGAAATAAGATAGAAAGTTTTTTTTATAAATACATACTTGCACACATAGAACACGCATAATGTAGTTGTGACCATAAAAATAAGTTTGTATGTTTTGTTATCTGAATAAATATAGTTTTGAAGTGAGATGACTGTGATGTTGGATGATGAGCACTGAATTCTGGGGAGCCAGGTGTCAGGAATTCCAAGTGCAATGATTCCACAACTTTTCTTAAGATGTCAATATTCTTCAATATAATCTCCTTGAAGTCCTGTCTACACTTCGCACAGATACATTTAGTGGCTGTCTCCTGTGTCCTCCCTTAGCAGTTTGTACACACCTCTTAGCAAGTTCTTTTATCTCATATAGGTCTATCTCTCTCACTGAAAGAAGATATCCTTTCACCATACTTATTCAATCCACAAGCCGAGCAAATAATACAAGAAGCTGGACTATATGAAGAAGAACATGGCATCAGAATTGGTGGAAGACTCATTAATAACCTGCAATATGCAGATGACACAACCTTGCTTGCTGAAAACAAAGAGGACTTGATGCAGTTACTGATGAAGATCAAAGACTGCAGCCTTCAGTATGGATTACACCTCAACATAAAGAAAACAAAAATCTTCACAACTAGACCAATAAACAACATCATGATAAATGGAGAAAAGATTGAAGTTGTCAAGGATTTCATTTTACTCAGAAGCACAATCAACACCCATGGAAGCAGCAGCCAAGAAATCAAACAACACATTGCATTGAGCAAATCTGCTGCAAAAGGCCTCTTTGAAGTATTAAAAAGCAAAGATGTCGCTTTGAGGACTAAGATGCGCCTGACCTAAGCCATGGTATTTTCAAATGCCTCATATGTGTGCAAAAGCCTAACAATGAATAAGAAAAACCAAAGAAGAATTGATGCCTTTGAATTATGCTGTTGGTGAAGAATACTGAATATTCCATGGACTGCCAGAAATTGAACTAGTCTGTTTTAGAAGAAATAGAGCCAGAGTGCTCCTTGGAAGGAAGGATGGCAAGACTTTATCTCCCGTACTTTGGCCATGTTATCAGGAGGGGCCAGTACCTGGAGAAGGACATCATGCTTGGTAGAGTAGACAGATAGTCAACAAAAAAGAGGAAGACCCTCGATGAGTTGGAGGACACAGTGGCTGCAACAATGGGCTGAAATACAGCAATGATTATGAGGGTAGTGCAGGACCAGGCAACGTTACGTTCTGCTGTACATAGGGTCGCTATCAGTCAGAATTGACTTGATGGCATCCAACAGCAACAACAACTTCTCTCTTCACTAGATAGAATTTCTTTTGGAATGGGACCATGTCTTATTCATATTTGAATCCCTGGTATATATCACAGTGCTTAACACATATTAAACACTCAGTTAATGTTTATTGAATATGTGCCTTTATTCAATAAGCATTTTGTATACTCATGGAATATAGAAGTGAATGCTCAATGAGAAAATTACCACAATATCCTTTTAAAAAAGCATCTTCCATATTATATTTTAAAAAATTGATTCACACACAACAGTAATATATCTACTTGCACACTTCATTAACTTGGATAATTCAGTTATTATGATTAAAGCTTGTTGGGTTTCAAATTTATTAAATCATTGAGATATATGAAAGGCAAATAAGAATACTATGATGGACATTCGTGTGCCCACTATCCAGCTTAAGAAGCAAAACATTACTAATATAGTTAAGGTTCTCTACGTACCTCTTCCTATTCTCGTCCTAATTCCTTTTCCACCTTGCCAGAGGTAAGCATTTTCATGAATTTGATGTTCATCATTCCAGTGTATTCCCTTATACTTTTGCTACCTATATTTGTAATCCTGAACAATATGTAGCATTGTATGACCAGTTTTCAGGCTAGTATACGGATGGCACCATACTATGTATATTAATTTGTAACTTTCTTCCCTTTAATGTTATGATTATAAGTCATTGGTGTTGATAAGTGTATTTCCACTTTATTTTTGTGGCTCTCTTCCATGAAATGAATATAACTAATCATCTTCCTGTTGATAGATATTTAGGGTGTTGCCAGTGATTCTGATATTACAAATAAAGCTAAGAAGATGCTTTATTTTAAAAAATCCTTAATAAGTCAACAAATGGCATAAATTTAGGCATTTCAGCTGTTTAGGGAAGATAGTCTACCATTTTAAACACTTTACCTTTTTGCTCTAACGTTGGGCAAATGTAAATGTACTAGTTGAATTACCTTTTATTTTTTCATGGCTGATATTGCTTCTAAAGAATGTCTGAAGCATCTTATAGTTAGACAGAAAACACTTAAAATAAAGACAAGCCGACCAACCAGTTGCAGCCGAGTCAGTTTCGACTCATGGCAACCCCGTCTGTTGCAGAGTAGAACTTTGGTCCATAGGGTTTTCAAGGCTGTAACCTTTCAGAACCAGATCACCAGGCTTTTCTCCCCACATGCCTCTGAGTGGGCTTGTACCATTAATCTTTCTGTTCATAGTCCAGCGCTTAACTGTTTGCACCACTCAGGGACTTCATAAATAAAAACACAACAAAAAAAAAAACAAACCCATTGCCATGGGGTCGATTCTGACTCATAGTGAGACTATAGGACGGTGTAGAACTGCCCTGTAGGGTTTCCAAGGCTGTATTGTTTAAGGAAGTAGACTGCCACATCTTTATCCCATGGGGTGGCTGGTGGGTTTGAACCACCGAACTTTTGGTTAGCAGCTAGGTCCTTAACAACTATACCACCAGACCTCCCAAATAAAGACAAAAACAAACCCAACCAAAACCCACTGCCATCAAGTCAGTTCCAACTTATAGTGACCCCATAGGGTTTCTAAAGCTGTAAATCTTTGCAGAAGCAGACTGCCACATCTTTCTCCCACAGAGGCACTGGTGGTTTCAAACTGCCAACCTTTCAGTTAGCAGTCAAGCGTTTTAACCACTGCGCCACCAGGGCTTCTCAAATAAAGAGAAGTACCATGTTATTATGCCAGGAAACCTAGCATAAGATCTTACATCGTTTAAGTCTCCTCAAGATTACTATCCCCATTAATGGTATTACTACACATATTTTAAAACAATATAATAGTGTTGCCTTTAAATGTGATAGTTCATTTTTTAAATTTTGACCTCAATTAAAGAAGATAAGTTGTCAGATTACACACCAAACTGACATTCATCTTATATTTTCAAATATTCTTTTTGTAACTATCAAGTATTAAATCCGTAGACTTCAAACTTTTAAGTGTTTTGAGCAAGATTTATAGACAGTGTTGAATGGCAGAGCAAGAAGAGATTTTTAGATGACTCAAAACAAAAATCAAATACAGGTAACAAATGATTTCTGACATTTTAAAATTTGTGACAAATTGATTTTAAAAGCAAGCTTAACCGTATTAGTTTGTATCATGGAGGGAGGTCCTCTGAAATGCATCTGCTTAATCCCTTTATCAGTGTTAGAACAAATTTCTAAAATATCTGGCCCTCTGAAGGCTTTACCCTATTTGTAAGTTGTAGTTATTGGCCGCTACCCAGGTTCAGATGTTAGAGATTAGCCCTAAAGCTGAGTCTTGATTGAAACAGATTTAGGTAGACTAACCACGGAGCCTTTGTGATTCACATTGCTGTAATCTATTAGATTGCATTGAATGAGACACATGAGGATGCTATAATAAAAACCTTTGATAAGAGGTCCCTAGAGTCAAGGTGTATTCTTAGGGCATCATGTTTCTCAGTCCTTCGAAGTTAAGAAAATACATGCCAATCTCTTGCCAGACTTAGAACTGGTATTCCTGAATAAGGCTGTCCCATCAGGAAATTGAGTGGCCTGACTGTGGCCAGAGGAGGTATTGTTTTTCATTTAAGTTCTTTGTTTTTATGAAAAGGCTCTTTGATTCCCAGAATGTATTTGTTTCAAGGTAATTCAGTTTGAATTCACTTATGCTCAGAAGTTTCCTGTAAAGTCTTCCTTAAATCTTTTTGCAGTATATGTTTTATGGGCAGCCCACACCTGATGAATTTGGAAGAGTCTTTCATCTGACATCAGTTGTAATAATCAAAGCTTGGTTTCCAAAGTCCACATGGTTCTATCACATGTAATCTATAATTAATAGCAATGATATTTTCTAAATGATAGCTTTACCTTTTAGTAACAACTCTTTCTTAATACTTTTAAAAGACAAATGCATAGCTGTCCGTTTGGGGTGGAGGGGGGGGTTCAGCTTCAATAGTATTTGCCTGTTGACAAGCTTTGTTGCAGTTTAGATATGCTGCCATCAGGTGGTAGTAATATGTCATATCCATGTGGCTCCACAGATGGCACTGTGCTTATGATCAACAGTTTACCCCACAAAGATAAATTTATTTATTTATAATTTATAACCATGAATGCACAGTTTTTTATATGAAAATTAACATAGCACGTTTGTTTAGGATCAGAGCTAAGGATACTTTGAGTGATATTTTTTAAACAGATACAACATGTAAGATTCCACTGGGCATTTTTTTTCTCAGTTCTAAATTTATGTTTTCTTTCTTTACTTTTTTTTTTTGTAGGTGAAGAATTTCATCTTTAAAGCAATGCATGTGCCTAATAAAAATTTAGAAAATATAGAAAACTAAAATTAATTTTTAAATTAATTTTATCACCTGAAGATAATTCCTATCAACCTTTTGCTTCATGTCCTTCCAATCTTTTTTTTTTTTTAATAACCATTTTTGTATGTTTCTGTTTTTTATTTTTGTTTGGAGTGGAGTTGATGGGAGGACAAAGGTACCTAGCTGTAGTAATAATGTATTTACAACTTGTACCCTTTGCAAATTTTAAAATTACAAGCTCTTTGTAACTGTTTTATGACTTAATATCCCATTGATTGAAGTTTTCCATAATTGATACAGTTATTCACCTATTAGTAGATTATATACGTTTCTGGTTTTTGTAGTCACCGGGAGTATTTTATCTCTGCCTTCCATCTACTGTCTATCTAAAGGACCGTTATTGCACTGCATCTCTGCTTGATTTTTGTTTTAACACAGAAGAATTTCTAATTCATCTCTGAATAGATGCTTTATAGTTCTCCTATTGCATTTCTTACTGCCAGAAAATGTGAACTCTCAGTTTTCAATTATGACTGAAAATACGTAGTCTCTTGGTTATTATTTTATTATCATAAGAATGTTTTATAATTTTGTAAATTACATGCACGCATGTACCACATGCAAACGTTTTGGTGCCTGTGATGTAATAGGATGGAATCATACCTACTTCCTACCAAATTCTTTTTTCTTTTCTTTTTTGTAGCATAGAACGTTGCATTAAAGAAATACAGTCAGAAGTTCACAAACAGCGTCCAGATGTACAGCTTCAAACAACAACTGACTGCTTTGAATGGCTTAACAACTATAGTTATAACTCATCTAAGTCACCTTCCATTCCCCATGGAGATTTGATAAGATTCCTCAAAACAATGGTAAGACAAAAAAATACAAAAAACCAACTTTGCTTTAAGGTGGAGTGGGTGGGTGAACAGGGAATACACTTCCTTCAGTTTCCATATGTATGTGTTGATTTTAGTGACCATATTACCCTGTCATATCTAGGGGTTTGAGTCTTTGTTTTGTTTTGTTCTCATATCCCTAATAGAATTCAGTGAACTATTTGTTTTTATTTTTTACTATGATTTTTATCAGTAAAATGAAGTTTTGTGCAAGTGTAGATTAAATATTATAATTCCTGGGTGATTTGTGGTTTGCTGTATACCATGCAGCATTTTTTAAAAAGTTTCTACCTTTACTCTTCAGTACATACTGTCAGGATTTGAAAACCAAAATCTTTTTTTTTTTTTTTTAGTATATTTTTATTCAAGCCTATGGCAGTACTGTTTTTCTCACTCACCTTCTTTACAGGTTAAGTTGCTTGCATAATTAAGTTTATATTCCCCCATGTTTCACAAAATGACCAATCATATTAACACATGAAGCAAGTAACATTGATGAAATTTGAATTTAAAGAAAGTATAAGGAATCCCATATTTATAAATGTTGGAACATCTTTCTTTACTCCAAACACCTCATAGAATTTCTTTAGTCATCTATCAGACAAGTTTATTATAGTTTGTGTCGCCTCACATTTATTCGCTTGCTCAATGCTCGGCATGGTAAGACCCCCATCGAGTCTATCTATGAATTGGTCTTTCTCATTCCCTTCCTGCCTTCTCAGCCTGCAGTTACACCATTGCTTTTCATGAAGGCAGTAATTTGTACAAGGCTGCATGCAGTTAATTGATGGAGAATTATTACATTGCTCATTCTTGGATACTCACCAGCCTCTATGTTAGAGCAAGTTTTGTAGTCTTCAATAATAAGAACATTTGTTTTATTACACCTATGTCTGTTAGGGGGCCTAGTTTGCAAAAGCAGTTTCCCAGAGAAACTGTGTAATTTTTAAAAAGGAGTTATTTCTGTAGTTAAATAGATATGGTTTTAATTTAATTTAGGGGAAAAAAGGCATTGTTTTTGTCTAAACATCAAACATTGACTAAGGCAGATGTGGAAAATATCTCGAGGTTGTAGATGGCTCAGGATGACAGAATCAGATGAAAATAGTTTTTGGCCATCGTTATTATTACAGATGTCTCTTTAACGTTTACAAATTAATAAAAAGGAAGAGAAAGGAGGACTATGTGCCCTGAAGCCTTATTCTTTTAAGAAAATCCTCTCACCCATTATCTCCTGAAGGTGGAGCCTTGAAGAATAAATATGGGTATAGTTATTTCTTAATTTCTATTAAAAGCCACGTGTACTAACTTTCATTAATATTGATGTAATAATGCTTTCGCGTTTAATTAAAAGCAAAAGCTTTTAATTATCTTTAATCTGTCACACATAAGTCATTCTGTATTCACTGCAGGGGAAAGGCCACCTTAGTTTGTTCAAATTTATTAGACCGATAGGTTTGTTCCAGACCTAGATTTTTTAACATAATTGATCATGTTATTTTCAGGAAGGAAGCATTTTTAAAACAGATCTAGATTAAAATGACCTTATTATCAAGTTTTTATCTACTGAAAGTGTCAAACTTGACAGCATTTTTCATACATTTATTTTTTTTTCCATAGAAATTTTTTCTCTGTTAATGATTTGGCTATTGAAATGAGAAACTGAGGTCCTCATTTTGACGATTATACTGACATCATTTTCAAAATTTAAGCAATCATAGTAACCACATGTTTTAAACCTCTGTAATCTATTATTCTTTGCTTGATCAAAAATTTACAGTTACTGGCCAATTTAAAGAAATGTAAGGCTGAGGCACTAATATTACTCATTTGCTTTATAGAATTTACCATAATGCTGACCTGTTCTAGAAGTATCAAAAGAACTAAATAGAGAGGAAGAGAAAGAGTTAGAGAAAGACACAGAGACAGAGGCAGAGGAGGTGAAGGAAAGTAGGGAAGGAAAAATGAGAAACCAGCTACAGAAAGTCACATGGTACTTTGTGGATTTCTAGAGTGTATTTGAACGTGGACTAGGAGAATGAAGCCGCAGGTTCTTTCCTGGCTGTTTCTCATTATTGTGTGACTTTTGGACAGTCACTTAAGCACGCTGAGATTTAGTGTCCTTATCTGTAAATAGGGGATTTAACTATGTCACAGTTTTCCTTATGAGTAAAACAGAAATGTATGGAAAAATTTTTTTTATATAATAAAACACTGTATAGATATTAAACATTATTAATTACAGACAGAACATTAAATGAGACATTGAAAAAGCTTAGAATGAGAACAAATTCCTGGAATTTGTCTAGGAGTTGTTCATAATTCTGAATCACACACACCTATGGTATATTTGTCAGTAAGAAATCTCACAGCCAGCCTGATTTTATGCCACTTGAACCTTGCTTCCATTTCTTTTATAATCGGCTTGTTTCTACTTTGAGAATATGAACTGATTTCAATATTAGCTGATACAGACATAATTAGGAAAGTCAGCATGTAAGAGGAATGTGTGTGTGTGTGTATAATTCAAAGTCCAAGAAAGTATTTTTTAGCCCGTTTACTATCCTTAATTAAACTCACTATGATTTTCTCTTAGCACGGAAAGTATAAAGGAATAATTTCATACCATCTTTTGGGGAACGATTCTGAGATTATTTTTTTCCCGTTTTGAGTTACTTATTTCTTTAGAGAGCACTGAAATATTCTCAGATTAATTTTCAAAGTAAGATATTTCTTAACATGATTCTCAAAAAGGAATTTAAATGAAAGTTAAAAATCCTTATATGTGTTAAAGTTTATTTCTCAGGATGGCAGCTATTAGTAACCCCTAGGCACGTACTATATTTAAAGGTCTCTGTTCTATTATAGAATGACTTTAAAGCATTGTATGTTCCTTTGGGATTTTATAATAATAAATGTACCCACTCAGGCATGAAAATTATCTGCGAGGAATTAATTAGGGGCATGATCTTGAATTTATTTTGTCATAGGAACAAACTTCAATAGGTTTTTATTTAGAATTTTTAAACTGCAGCTTTCATACAGCTCAGGCTATATTGGGGATGGGTAATGCAGTGCAAAAACTGTATGTCTAGAAATCTAATTAAAAGGATAGTTCATCAGCTGGGCTTACAAAATATAACAGACCTCAAAGCTGACATTCTAAGATACCTAAAATTGATTAAATTTCAAATGGAAAAAAAATTCTTGAAGAGCATGGGAGTATTGATTCTAAATTGAAATAAATTTTTATGAAGCTGTTTATGACTGTAGAAATTTTTTTTTTCTGTTACTCTGGCAGCTAATCATATTTCTAATGTTATAATTTACTTTTATTAGCAGGGTTTGCTGAAGAATGAACAAAATCAAGAGGAAATGATTCTGGATTTACTTTGGGGCCTCTCCTGTGAAAGCAGTGTTTCATTCCCATCTACTCTAAGTGGGACAACTTTCCAATTCCTCTCCAGGACTTCTCTTCATTCCGTTGAAGATCATTCCTCTATGGATGTAAAGTCTACATGGGACGACATAAGACTGCATCTTCGACGCTTCTTAGTGAACAAACTACAAAGCCATAATGAAGTAAACAATTCACAGCAGAAAATTTTATTGAAAAATCAGTGCATACGGCAACTCTTGTTCCTTTATCCAGAATCAGAAGTTATAGTCAAGTACCAAAATATACAGAATAAACTTTTGGCTAACCTTCTGCAAAACTGCTTTCCTTCTTATAGCAGAGAATCAAATTTAGACTTAATGGTTCATGAATACCAAAGTGCAATGCTTAAGTTATACTCAATGGTACAAGAGGATTTTAACACACTACATGAGATTTTAGCTCCATCCTCAACAGCGAAATTCGTTACAAAAACCTACCTGAATACGGTTACAGAAGAAATGGCAAAATTTCTTGAAAAATTTTGTGAGCTGCAGTTCAAAGAAAAAACTGTTCGTGTGGTTAAAACAAGCAAGAGCTCCAGCAAGCATAGAGGAGCAGTACATGCTTTGGGTTAGTGACATTTAAAATTTCTGTTTGGTTTCACTTAAGCAATTGATAGCTTTAATTGTCTAAGATTTTTCTTTTTGGTTAAAGTGCATTGAAAACTTCAACATAAGTCAGAAAATAAATGTTATAAAAATTTACAGAACATGTTTCTCTTATGCAAGTGTTTTTCTGTAAGAGTAGTAATAGAAGTGCTTAACCCCTTTTTAAGTTATTAAAAATATTGGAAATGTAAGCCAAATATATTGCAAATAAAAAGGTTTTTTTGTTTTGATTGCATATGACAAATAGTAAAGTAGTGGGTGAAACCGTTTCATAAGTATAATTTTTAGCTTATTGTATCTTCTGAAACCCAAGCATTATTAGGTAAAAAGAAGAATTGTTGGAAATTTGTTTATATTTGCATTAACTAAAATTGAAAGTTTAAAATTATCATGTTTTAGTCAACCAGTTCTAATAAGGAACAATTTTGAAACATTAATTATAAAATTTTACGTTGTAATTGGTTAGGAAGGATAGCATTTGAACTATAACTAATTTTTAATATTCCTCTAATTTTTTTCTTCAAGAATGTATATAAATAAAAGATGCTTTGAAAATTCCTAATTTTATTTAAATTAAATAGTAAAGAAAAAAGGAAGGAAATTATTGTGATATAATAACTTTTTTTTCGGTCACAGTTTAGTGTCCCAGTAGTGACACGAAGTCAGGTAAAAATATAATTATTTTGAGAATTATCGTTAGGTGTGCTTTTACGTAAAACTCTGAGGTGTACTTCAAAACAGGTTTATAAATTGTATTGTTGGTTCAGTGTTTCAAAATTATCATTTAATGAATTGTTATGGATCTTTGAATTTATGATCATTTTTTTAAATTGCCACAACTCACTGTTTTTATTCCTTTAATAAAATGCCAGAGTACCAAATTACTATACTATATCAATTTTCAAGTAATTTACTGTTTTCTTTTTTAAAAAATCATTTTTCTCTGGAAACTGCGTCACCTCACAGAACAGAGATGCATCAGCCAAGTTTTGGTTATGGCAGAATGCAAAATCAGTTAATTTAGTAACATTATAATTTTGCTCAAAGCAAATAGACTTTCATTTTAATTGTTAACACATAAATTTTTAAATGCATTTTGAGACTGCACTTGTTTTCAAAAATTGTTATATTCTCTAAATAAATTCTTACTTATAAAGTGTTTTCTATATGAAAGTTTTATATGTGCTAAATATAGTTTATAACAGAAGAAAAGATCCATATGGTTGAAAATATGTGTAAGTTGCTATGGAGCCTTTAGGGCTGATATTGAGGTGTTTTCCCATTTGTGAGAGAAAACTAAGCATGTCTACTCTAACACCAAAATTTTTCCACATTTTCTACAAGTCTAGATGCACTGATCTTTCTCAATCTCCTTTATCTGAACTTTGGTATAAACCATATATCAGCTGAGCTGTTTCCATTTGTCAAGCGTTGTGCTGAGCACATCCCATGCCTTATTATCCTAATTTCATAAACAAGGAAGCTGAAGCTTAGAAACATTAGTTTGCCCAGTGTCATGTTGTATGCAGTCAGGATTCATATTCAGTCAGGACTCATAAGTAGGTCTTTGTGATTCCAAGACCCATGCTTTCAACCACTGTGCTGTTTGTTGGACTTTGTCTCAAAATATAAGATTAAATGCCTTGCCTTCTGTTAAAGAAATTTCAAATACTATTGTTCAAGTGGGCTGCCTGAAAACCAATTTAGTTCAGTTTTATTGAGCAGCTGCCATGAGCAAAAGGAGACTTTGTGGCACAAACAGTTAAACACTTTGCTGTGTGGCAGCTAGAACTCATGTGTCGTCTTCATTTTAAGAGAACCAATGCCATTCTTATATTGTAACATTTTTCTTTGTCTGTATTTGGCATGGAAACCGTGGTAGCATAGTGGTCAAGAGCTACGGTTGCTAACCAAAAGGTCAGCAGTTGGAATCCACCAGGGGCTCCTTGGAAACTCTATTGGGCAGTTCTACTCTGTCCTGTAGGGTCGCTATGAGTCGGAATTGACTTGATGGCAACAGGTTGTATTTGGCATGATTAAATGATCAAATTAATTTTACTGTTAAGATTTCATTTCCTTTGGATTTAACAAAAGTTTCTTTTCTCAGGGTCTGGGGTAAAAAGGAGAATTGTTTATTTGTAGTAAATTACAGTGAAATAAATCCTTTTGTGTTTTAATATGAAAATATGCGATGTGGAGATTTTAATCGTAAGGGAAATTTCATGGTCCCTGTAGATCTTAACCTGAATTTTTCCTGCAACTATTTTTAGTTTGAATGGGAAAGACAAGAGAATATGATACATGCAGGAATTGGAGTACCAACAAGCAAAGTATGCACGGGCTTACTTGTGCTTACTTACTAATCAACAGGGCTACAGTTTCACCTGTTTTACCAGGTGATGTGGTGGAACCCATGTGAAATTGTAGCACTACAGATTAGAAAGTAAACACAATTAAGCCCGTGTGTACCTTGCTCACTGTAAACCTTTGCATACCTTGCTTACTGGTTAATCCACCCCTGGATAAATGCCTTTAAATATTTGGAAGGTTTCTAAAAATCTGCAGCAAGTGAGAGATTGGACCTAGTGACTTCTAAAACCACTTCCCTTGCAAAGTCCCTTGCTATTTCATTCAAAAATGGTACCAACGGACTCAAACACAGCAACGATTGTGAGGATGGCACAGGAGCAGACAGCATTTTGTTCTGTTGTACATGGGATCGCCATGAGTCAGAACTGACCTGATAGCACCTAACCACAACACAAGGGATGGGGCATGAAAAGACCCTTCAGGGTAAAGAAGGCTCTCAAAACAAAGAGAAGATGGGATTTTTTTATATATAATTTATTTTTTTGTTGTAGTTGTTGAGAATATACACAGCAAAACATATATCAGTTCAACAATTTCTACATGTACAATTTAGTGACATCGATTATGTTCTTTGAGTTGAACAGCCATTCTCACCCTCTTTTTCTGAGTTGTTCCTCCCCCATGTACATGGACTAACAGACCTCACAGGTTCCTATCTAATCTTTGGAGTTGTTGTTGATCCCATACAGATAGAGAAGTTGGAACTTTGGACTAGTGAGGCACAGATGAAAACTGGAAAGAAAGCCAGTCAAAAGTCACCCTATTCTCTCTCCACTTCCCAAAGTAGCCATTCCTCCTACTATGCTGTAAACAGCAGTGGTGGAGTTGTCACTCTGACCACCTGAGTGACAATCTCATGGAAAGGGGAAGAAATATGTTGAGCCCAGGATGCAAAGAGCATACAAAAAGAAGCATTGGCATGAGAGAGGATGGTCGTAGACATGACTAAGGCTTGTAGAAGGCTATGGCATGTCTTCACCCTGTTGGATCCTTTGTGCTCCAGAGACAGAGGTAAAGATCTCCGTTAGATCTCTGGTGACCATTATGTGTGTTGTTTCCTAATGGCACACCAGTAGAAACTGGAATTTCAAGTAATACAAAACAATGAAAAATTTTTTTCATTAGAGAAAGTAATACCTTTCTTCAGTTAGCACAAATTCCTTTAGAATGATATAGTTTAAGTTTCTTTTGTTGTGTCACTGTTGAAAATACTAATAAATGATACTATTGATCAGCTTTTTCCCCACTGCTTCATAACAATTGCTATTTTCTAATGAAATACCTGGACACCTCTGGTTTACAATTACTTTGCTCTTAGAAGAAGGTGAAAAGTACACTTGACTGTGAGTCAAGTGTGCTGGTCCTGACCTTAGACAAGTCATCTAACCTCTTTGAATTGTTCTAATCTGTAAAATGAAAGGATCGTATTAGATAATATCTAAAGACCTTTTCGGAGTCCCCGGGTGGTGTAAACATTGATGCATTCAGCTGCCAACTGAAAGTTTTGAACTTTGTGTCCACTCAGAGGTACCTCAGAAGAAAGGCCTGGCAGTCTACTTCCCAAAAAATCAGCCACTGAAAACCCTACAGAGCAGAGTTCTACTGTGACACACACGGGGTCACCATGAGTCAGAATTGACTCAAAGGCAACTGGCGGTAAAGACCTGTTTAACTCTGAACTTTTTTTTGACTCTGTGACACTGTTATCATCCCACAACCAAAGTTTATACCTGCAGTTTATCACTGGAAACTGCCACCACTTTTATTTTCTTTCCTGGCAGTTGTTAGTTGCCTTGGAGTGGACCCCAACTCCTGGCGACTTTATGTACAACAGAATGAAATGTCTGGTTCTGTGCCGTCTTCGTGATTCTTGGTATGTTTGAGGCCACTGTTGTGGCTGTTGTGTCAGACCACCTCACTGAGGATTTGCCTCATTTTTGTTAGTATTGCTGGCTGAACTAAGCATGTGACTTTGTATGCCACAGTAACAGGTACAAAAAACTCCCTTAGATCTTTATCTGTGTGATTTTTTTTTTTTTTTTCCCTCTGAAAGTAACAGAGAACTGCCCACCTACTATGGTTGCATTTTTCAGTGGGATATAAAGTTGGTGGTTCAAACCCACCCAGTGGCTCTGCAGGAGAAAGACCTGGCAATCTTCTCTCTAAAAGATTACAGCCTAGACAACTCTGTGGGCCAGTCTACTCTGTCGCATGGGGCCAGTATGAGTCCAGATTGGCTCCCTGGCGCCTAGCAACAATGATAAGGGTGGGGGTGGTAATTAAGCAAAAGCAGGATGCAGAGTCTCTTCTACCAGCTTATTTCTGAAGCTAGTCCTAGTAATTCATTTGGGGGGTTCTCTTTTGATTTTACAACCAAGTTTTTTGTTTTCTTTTTTTTGAACAGGTCAGATAATTGAAAATTAAGGTCACAGGCAAGACTGGAAACACAGCTATTATTCTGTATTGTTGATTGAAATGAAATCCATATCATTTTCCTTAGCATGTATGTAAACCAGGCACAGCAGGAATTTTTTAATGAAAACATAGAATCTGACATGTTTTGCCTAGGAAAGAACCGGTTCATTTCTACAAGGCCATAGCCAGTAAGCAAGCACAATATTTTTTCTCAAAAGGCATCTCTGGATCTATATAAATCCTTGTGTAAGTGCAAAATGAAAACCTCAGAATTAGGTCTGTAAAGCATGGAAGAGTAACCTTGTCCTAAGAATTTGTGGCTAAATATTTCACAAACTATATTAATAATGAAAATTTACACATTTTGTAAATAATTTTAATATTATTATTCTGCACATAAAGAACGTTAAAAGTGACATTTGTTTGGGTTTTGGCATAATTAATCCTGAAACCTTTCCTCCTGCCGGTTCTGTGCTTACATGGCATGTTCAGTGCTTTCTTGAAGTTCCCCCTAGAGTATGCTAAGGTGACCACGTGGTCAGCAGAGAGAAGCAGGCTTGTCTTCCCTTTCTTCTGGGCCAGGAGGGCACTAGCCATTCAGTCAGGCCTTTTGTATTGTCTTGGTCTCCAAAATATCATCCAGTGGGGTTAGGATAAAACTTAGAACTATTTATTTTTATTGCATTTTTTATGAAGAATGCAAGATAGAACAAATTTTTCATACCATTTAACATGGCATTTTCCGTGTTAATAGTCATCCCCAGCCGTTCTGATACTTGAGTTTTGATTAAGCACAAATAGCTTAGAATCTATTTTGCAGAAAATACTGAAAATATATACTTTGCAAGGATTGGAGGTTGGTACTCAGGACCTGAATTCAACAAGTTTACATATTTTCATTAATATTTCCCCATTGGTCATAGTAATTTATGATGATTTATACTTTCTTAATATCTACTTACAAATATATGAAGTCAGTTGTACAATAGATGCCGTTTTTTAGGTCCTTTTAATTTGCCATGCACCGTCATAAGCATTTAGGCACCAATATACCATTTGATTCTTACAACGTCTCTGCAAAGTTGGGTATTCTTATTCCTACGTGACAGATGCATAAACTGAGGTTTGGGGAATTTAAGTAGCTCCCCCACAGTCCCACTGCTAGGAATCCTGTGTCCGGATTCAAAACCATTTCTGAATTACAACGAAGTCTGTTCCTTTAACCATTGTGATTTACTGTTACTAAATATTTATTGATAAAATAAAGAACCCTCTTATAATTTGAAGAGTAATGTCCAGTTTAGCCACCTTTTGTATGCTAATTTTTGGGTAGCGGACTTTCTGAAATTGTAGCGTACTTATATTTGTTTCTCTTACATATAAAATTAAACTTGAATTTTTTTTATTAGAAGGAAATATGACAGTGATAGAGTACAAAGCCACGCCACTGGATTTTCAATTTGGAAAAGATTTGGAAAGAAAAAAACCCAAGACTTTTCATATTAACATATGGAAAGGAAAATAATAACATCGATTTTTTAAATGTAACGTGAACAGCAACAGTTTCTGTGTTCCCTATGAACTGTACTGTGTATGTTCACATATGTGCATATCCAGTTGTTTAATAATAAAATCTTGCAAAGGTGAGTTAAATAGAATTCCTTAATTTAAAAAAGCATCTAGATGGAGAATCCCATTTTATTCCTAGAGATGCAAGTAAACTGGTTACATTTAAACTTTTTTACCAGAGTTAAACCCAAAGTAACTAAATTACTGAAATAGTTGAGTGAGTTATTGCCAGGTTTGCGACCCTTTTTCCTATTATTAGTTAGCATTGTCTTTGCAAAATGCTTCCACACTTTTTGTTTGTTTATTTGACTTTGCTGCATCACCACCCAGAAATTAGGAAGTGCAGCAAGTCTGATTCTGGTTTTATGGGTGAAAAAACTAAAGCATTTTGGCTGGTTAACAAAGAAAATTAGCAGAGGCAGAAATAAGATTAGAAGAGAAGCATCTTCCTTCTGTACCTCAATGCTGCCTGAGAAAATAAGTGAAAAGCCTGACACTAGAATTTTTTTTTTTCCTCAAAGGATACTGTTTTGTTTTAGGTTCTTCCTACTAAAGTTTGTATCATCTGTGAAAATTATGTATTTTATTAAAAACTATGAGAAAAATGACTAGATGTGCATGTGTAAAGGGAGGCTGCGTATTACACACTTGCATATATGTGTAGCATTGTATGTGCCTGTGTTGCTGTTGTTAGGTGCCGTTGAGTCAGTTCCAACTTATCTCAACCCGTGAAACACTGCCTGGTCCTGCGCCATCCTTACAATCATTGTTATGCTTGAGCCCATTGTTGCAGCCACTGTGTCAATCCATCTTGTTGAGGGTCTTCCTCTTTTTTGCTGACCTTCTACTTTACCAAGCATGACATCCTTCCCCAGGGACTGCTCCCTCCTGATAACATGTCCAAAGTATGTGAGATGTGCATATCTTTATTCATCTAAGACATATTTTCTGCTTCATGGTCTCTATTTTTTTGACCTAATTATTCTCTGTTAAACGTTCCAAGGCCTCTAAACCATTGTTCTAAAGACTGTAGGGTAAGTCAAATGGAAAGTATATTCCATGAGAGAAAAGATGGATGCAATTTAATTTTTGTAATATTTTTTCTTTCATATAGAAACAATTAGCAAACACTAAATTGCACTCAGTTATCTACTTCCTCTTTCCCCAGAACACCTGTGTGTTCTTTCTAAGGGTGGAAAGCATATTTCACTTGCTACATCCTCTAATTATGACAGCCAAATACTAAGGATAGAAATAAAAATGACTTACTATTTGGTTTCTCATGAGGGGTTATAGGTCAGTAGGTCAATCTGAAATTTATATACCTTATTAGCTATTCAGTAACACTTGGAAAAGTAAAAAACTAAAAACTAGATTAAAGTATCAAGACTTTTAAAACCTCATCTTTTGACTTGGAAAAAGAAATTGTCTATGTGAAAGTAACATGTTAAGAATAGAATGAAAATGATTGAGAAAAAAAAAACATTTAAAAAAGTCACAATCATCTTTTGTTGTAGTTGTTTGCCATTGAGTTGATTTTCAACTCACAGCGACCCCATGTGACAGAGTAGAGCTTTCCCATAGGGTTTTCTAGGCTTTAATCTTTATGGAAGCAGATCACCAGGTCTTTCTCCCCTGGAGCAGCTGGGTGGGTTTGAATCACAAACTTCTCAGTTAGCATCTGAATGCATAACTGTTGTACCACCATGTTTCCAAATTTATGTTGCAACTCTTTATATTGAATAAAGAATGTGGACAAAGTAATATATATGAGGTTATTGCAATCCAGAAGTTTATATACTATAGAAAGTGAGTTGCTACATCACTATGCCACCTTCTTAAAACTTTTTTGGCTTCTTATTTTCCCTATCTGTTAAAATTCTTTACATTGTTGTACATTTTGATTTATGAACATAATAATTAATATAAATGCTTAGCTCTTTTGTTTTCTATAAAGACATTTATAGGTCATGAATCCCTAAATTCTTATTTAACATGTCCTTTTTCCAATGGACCGCTATAAATGTTGAATATTGTTCGAATAACATGTTTCTTCTCAGGTTCTCAGAATATGCGATATGTGACCATAATCAGATATTAGTACTCAACATATTTTTTTCATAAAATTTAAAGAAGAAAGGTTTGATAAGCAAACAAACATTACTAAGATTCCTTTAAAATGGAATGTTTTAAACTGGAGACTAGAATTATAATTGTTATTCCTGCACAAAATTATTTATTATGAAAATCAATTTGGATAATATGCATTATGATCTAGCATTTTTATTGTAATTATTTATGTATAGGTATGAAAATATTTTACCATCAGTGTGATATCTATGAAGTCAAATATTTGGTATAAAACAACTCTACCTGTTTGTTTTGACCTTGCAGGGGAATTGTAAAAATGCCTTGTACACCTGGGACTGTATTTTTCTGTCTGAAGTAGCATTTTTTGAGTACGGGCTGGTATTTCTGCACAGGAATTTATACAGGAGAGACTACTGGTAGCTTTGAGAGACTCACCTATCCCCTACATGTGGAAATGAGAAAATAATCCTTAGCTTTGGATAAAATGTTTAAAAAACATTATGGTTTTCCAGTCAGAAGTTCTTTTGCCTCTGCCGTTCTTGAAACTGAAGTTCTATTCCTATGTTTATACATATATTTTTAATTTGCTTCTAGTCTTATCAAAACACTCGTAAGATCTTGTATGGTTGGCCTATCTAAATGGAGATCTAAAATTGCACATGTAAGGAAATGAAAAGTTATTTAAAATGTAGTACAATATGTTGCTTCAATCAAAAGCAAAACCTATCAGTGTTTGCTTTTGCAACTTCTTTTTGGCATTGAGTAGAAACAGAAAACCCTTGCCTATTATTTACAGAAGGTGTAGTTTTCCCTATTGCTACTTTAATCTGTTCCATAACAGAACAATAGGAAGCGCCCAAATTAGCATGTAAGTGCCAGAGAGGAGACTGTAATAAGGCCTTCGGAATTATGATGCCAATGAAATATAAAAGACTAAATAATTTGAAGTTTTAGTGTTTTAGAATTCTATAATATAATCATACTGAGCTGATTTTAAAATAGCTGACATTATATTGTTTGTCCTTTAAGTTAGGAATTACTTTATATTTAAAATTGAGAGCTAGCATTCCCATCAGTAGAAGGCACACTTAAATGTAATTATTGGAGTGGACAGCCAGGTTCGCCAAATATCTATCCTGAAAAGAAGAGAAATTGCCTCCAAATTTTATGATGATCATTGTCAGAGAAAGCAATATTGTGAAATTGCTTTATAGTGCTCTCTTACATCTTTTTTCCAAACTGTACTGAAATCAATTATAATCTTTGTTAATGTTCTTTTTGTAGCACAATAAAACATGTAATCCTTCAGCCATTTGAAGTAGCTGTACTTTTAGTGGGTATTTTTCTTATCATTCTTCTCAGTCGCAGTCACAAAAGCTGTAAATTTCACAGTTATCAGTATAGGGGTCTAGTCCCCAGGTTCTGGACCCTGAAGAGAAATAGGAAGATGCAGCAACCACAGCCCCTTTAAGACTGAATAGCTAAAATCTAACGTGTGGGCCGTCGAGTTGATTCCGACTCATAGCGACCCTATAGGACAGAGAGAACTGCCCAAAAGAGCTTCCAAGGAGCACCTGGCGGATTCGAACTGCCAACCTTTTAGCTAGCAGCCGTAGCACTTAACCACTACGCCACCAGGGTTTCCACTAAAAAAAAAAAAAAAAAATATCTAAAGACAAGTTTATTTAATACTAAGTTTAGTGGCGGGCACTCAATCCTGAACCAATGTGTTCATTTATTCATTTATTTGTTTGTTAAATTTTGATCATGTCCCAAGGTTTCAAAAAGGGAACCAGAAATAAGCCAGGTATTTAAAAACATTAAACACCCTGATAAGGTTTGCATCCTTGTGGTCTTCTCTGCTGCTGTGGTAGTTTTTTAAGGTTCTGTCATTTTCAATCAGCAGAGGCTACATGTGATCAGTATATCTGATAAGCTTGTCAATGCCTCTTTAAAGCAGGATTCCTCAACAACCTATTCAATTCAGACCCCCTTGCTTCATTTGAAGTATCATCTTGATAAGACAGAGCAGTGTCACAGACAGCTGTGTATAGCCGGCTCAGTCTACAACTAATTTGTGCAGGAAAAAATTAAATCAGGAGGTAAATTATTTCATGATTGCTCATTCCCAACAGAGTTGGGCATCATTCTGAAGAAAATATCAAATAATTGGTTTCAGGCCGTGTCAGACACATGCAATTCCCTTCTCTAATGGCTGTGTGTGGTAGCACCAGGCCTCAGGGGTCAGCAAGGAACTGGAAATAGCTTAGTGCCAGGCACGGCAATAGAGAGACCGAGCAATAGGAAATGAAGTGGCAATAAGTGCAATCCATAGGGGAAATGTGCTTCACTTGGAGTTTAATATATCAGTTCAGAATCTGGCAGGAAGCCATGCAACAATTGTTTACCTTTTTGTCAGCATCTGCATCTGTTCTGTTTTGTAAACAGCACTTAACTCTCAGTCCGTAAATGCTGAAATCAATAACAACTGTTAAGGGATTTCCTCCCCCCCCCACCACCCTTTTTTTTATATTCTCCAACAAATGCACACTACAAACAATGTTTGCCTTAGATTAACAAGGAACAGACATTAACAGGGTCAAAGGGATTTGGTTAGGAACATTTTATAGCTTCTTGGGTTTACAGTAATTATATCTGTGTGATTTGAATGTATTTTAAAACCTATGCAAATTAAACTATTAAAAAAAAATGCTAGCGAGCAGTAATGAAGATGATTTTTTATAATTATCATAAGTACTGTGTATAGAAAAGTGCTGGCATTCTTTGTAATAATTTAGTTCTGTGCAATATTGTGTATTACAGCTGCTATGTGGAAATATTAAATTGCCTTTTGCAGTTTTAGGAAATTAGTGATTATTATATCAAGCAGTACTAATTATTTTTAAACATTTAAAAAATGACACACCACGGTGAGACATAAAAAAGGGTAGATCTGTGACTAATCCCTGTAAGACTAAATATATCATTAGTAAATGTAAAAGAAAGAATAATGCTATTTTTAAGTTCACTGTCTTCGGGAGGGACCAAGTGGATGGAAACTGTCATAAATGCAAGATGATTAAAATAGTTATGGCACCACTTAATAGAGAATATCACCAAAAGCACAGGAACCTCTTCTTGGTCATGGGATTTATGCATGGATTTCCCCACACACAATTGCTAAGTGTCCTTATTTTTACTTCATTAAACTACTTCACATCTGATTTAACCCAAACCTAAAATACTTCTGTTTTTATCCATGTGGTATTAAGTTTTTGGTTTTTCCATATTTTTTTTTTTTCTTTCAAATGCATGACTTCTTTGGACTTTTCAGTCAATTACCATATGCCCCAAACAGAAATAGGAAGTTACTTGATCAGGTCACTCAGTGAAGGTTTACATTCCCTTGCCTGATTTTATATGTCTAAATGTTTGATTTTTTTTTCCCCCCCTTCAGTTTACTATTTCACTTAATGGTTTTGGCCAAGGTTTTTTGATAGTTTGTTATATATTTTTGTAAAATAAATTTAATTAGAAATAAGAATTTGGGAATTTAGATAATGTCTTTCTTACTCCTGTTGAGACTAAGTATTTTGGCTTCATTTACTTGACTGTGCATATTATTCATTTATTTGACCTTCTGTCACTGGGTATGATATTAAGTACTATATGTAAATATGCATGTAAACTCAAATTCTGTGCACATTGTTAATTCATTGTTACCACCTATAATATCTAGATTTTGGTGTTTCATCATCAGAATCACAATCCAGATTTTATAAATTTACTTTTCAAACTGAAGTGTAGCATGTTTTCAGGTTAGAAACTAGAGAAGAGCTGCCTTAATATGGATTAATAAAGTTCTCTCCAGAGATAGAACTTTATTAATCCATATTCCGTATGTCATTTACCTGATTCAGTAAAAATGAAATAACATTTAACACCATTACATGTCCTGATCTGTAAATATAAAACCAAAACCCATTAGTTGAATCAATTCCAATTAATAGCGACCCTACAGGATAGAGCAGAACTGCCCCATAGGTTTTCCAAAGCTGTAATCTTTACAGAAGCAGATTGCCACATCTTTATCCCATGGAGCAGCTGGTGGGTTTGATCCACTAACCTTTGAGTTAGCAGCTGAGCTCTTAACCACTGCACCACCAGGTCTCCCTTGTAAATATAAAGGAAAAAGTATATTTTTAATAGAAAGTTTTGTCTCCAGATTAGAATCTGCCATAGAAGACCACAGACAAAATTTAGAAACAAGCTTTCACCTTTTGTGATTACTTCCTTTACGATGGAAAAATAGCCACATTTTACCAAATATCTCTCTACAATTTAAAAAAATATAAAACTGGAAGACTTCAGCCTTCATTGTTTATGCTTTGCCTCTTTCAAATCTATTTGATAGGAATTAGTATCTCACTTCTGCCATCTCATGTTTACTATTTTAAACCACAGCCTAATCATTTAGTATACAAGTTAAAAATTGTTATGATTGAAATTTTCATACCACAGGTCAAAACGTTCAAAGTTTTATGGGTTATTTAAATAATCAAAGAGGCTATCCTCCATTTACATTAGCATTAAAGTTAACTATCTCTAACAGAGCTTGAAAAATTATAGTGGTTAACAGAGTATATCCTGATGGAATATGTAAGGCACTCAAGGGGGGATGGGTATTGTCTATGGGTCATTAGCTAATTTTTTAAAATTGATTGTTTAAGGTGGTCCTTTGTTGTATTAGGTGAAGGCAATAATCACTATTCCCTAAGTAAAGGGAAAATTAAGTGCTAATTAGCAGGTTATGAAGTGTGCAGTAGTAGTCAGAGCATAAGCAGTATTTTCCCAGTGGTATCAAATGCTGTCTGGGGACCACTGAGTCAACAAATTGACTGCTGATAGTTTTCGAACCCTGAAAACCAGTACTAAACATCATGAAGTTGAGTTATTCATACCATAGCAGTTTCTATATTGAAATTTTAACTTGTAAAAAATTTGAATTTTTTGCTAAATAATTATTTTAGAATTTATCTTCTACTTGATAATTTACATGTAGTTTGTTTATCATTAATTAGACCTTTCCTTTAAGAACTCGAAGTCATTATTCAGTCAGAGTTTTATTTCTTTGTTTTATTTAAGATAATAAGCTAATCTTTGAACAAAAAGATAGACGTGGCTTTCTATTAATTTTAAAATAACTTTGAACAAAATTTAGCTTTCATATGCATAAAATGAATTGCTTAGTTATCACAATTTGAAGTATCTAATCTTTATTGGTGATGTGGTAGAACTGCCATATTTTATGCTCTTAATCATTATGCTATTTATTTGATTTGATCTTGAAAATCAGCCTTTAAGGTATTTTAATTTGATATCTACATGAAATAATGGGATGAATACTGAGATTCACTTTTTTTGATATCATGTGGACATAATTATAAATGTTGTCTTTGAATATAATAAACATAAGAGAATTATAATAAGGCAGAATCTGTTAATACAGATTTGTGATTTCTCTTGGAAAAACAGATTTATACTTTTTTCATTAGTGATAATATTCTTCATCTAAAAGTTAGAATTTACACACTCACAAAAATAATATTGTTCATTTAATATCACTTTACCCTGGTATCACTCATGCTGTGAACTCTCACATGGTTAGTAGCCACTTTGGAATGAAAACAAAGGGACACAGCTGCTTCTCTGATTTATCAGGAGCCTTTTGGAGGCTGCTAGCCTGAAGTGAATTCCAAGCATGTAAGTCTCACTTTGGTGAAGCCGGAAATCTTGGGTCTCCAAACAACTGTAAATGGCTTTCTGATCCTGTTCCCTGGTGTGGGTGAGAGCAAAATAAGCTGATGATTAAAGTGAGAGGCTTTACAACTTACCCTCTAGCTTATTGTTCATTGTCCCTCTACTCATCTGGGATATGGCCCCCAGGACAACCCTTAGTCTTATATGAAATTCCCATTTATTGCTCAATTTTACTTTGCTTCTGTTACTTGTAACCAAAAAACTTGGAGAAATAAAACCCTATATATTAATGCCTTGTTTAGGATCTTTTGGAAACCATGGTGGCACAGTGGCTAAGAACTATAGCTGCTAACCAAAAGGTCAGCAGTTTGAATATACCACACACTCCTTGGAAACTCTATGGGGCAGCTCTACTCTGTCCTATAGGGTCGTTATGAGCCGGAATCAACTCAGTGGCAACGGGTTTGGTTTCAGTTTGGTTAGGATCTTTTAATAGTTGTGATAACATTCTGTTTACAGCCTGTGTTGAAAGTAAGGTGATTCACATGCTGATCTAATTGAGGCCCTTTCTCCCTTAGGTCTCTTTGCATTTTAGGTACATGTCACTATGATCATAACCCTTAATACACAGGAAGGAGTCACAGACATCTTTCCCAGCATGCCCTTGCAATGACTTTGGACTGAAGGTGAAGTCTGGGTCTGAGCACTCTGAACATAGGCCCAGCTCCCTGGAAGATGCCAAATGTTGGAGAAAGTAAGGTGGGCTCTTCCTCCTTGGGAAGATGCTTATATTACCTTCCCAAGTAGCAGAACCTTCCTTCTGAACCCTTAAGAGAAATCAGAGAGGTTACTGAATTGGGCTTCTCAAAAGACAACCAAGAAGGGAAGGAAAGATGGAAGGCATGCGCAAGAGTTTAGATGCAGGAATGATATTTTGTTAGATGATGGAGGAGTAGCGTGAGTGTTACGGAAGAGCTAGAGCAAAGGAGATGAGAGATTCCTGTTAACAACCTTAATCAGGGTGGACATGCATTCTGATTTGTAAGGAAGTGGGGCCTCACTAAGGGCCTTCCCAATTAAAAACGAAAACTAAGTTATCACAGGAGAGAGGGTGGGACCAGAGGGGAGGTGTCTCCACTTCCAAATCGAACACCAGGAGCATTTCTGGAGCTCTGGTTTTTGTTTGCTTCAGAAATAGCATGAATTTGTGGAAATGAAATTTTATTTGTTTCCTCAGTATTAGCAAGAGGAAAGAAATGATGAAATTGAGATCCTTTAGATGGCTCATCAAAATGTCACAGGGAGCTCATTCCATAATTAGATTATATGAAGAGAGCCTAGATTTATATTGTGGGAATGGATAGCAAAAGAAAAACTGAGAGATTAAAAAAAATATTAAATAGCTTTTACTTTTTGTGCAGTCTTTATTGCACCATTTAAAAATGTTAAAGTTATATAAAAATATATATTTCACAAAGTTTTTGAAACTGAAATTTCTGCTAGGGTACATTTGCTGATTTCATATCAAGTATTTAAAATATGAAATTCAGTGATCTGTGCTAAAAGAGTTTTGTTAGGAATGTGCTTATTATGAAAATTTTCACAAAGTAACACATTTTCATTACAAAAACATCCAATAGATATATTTAAAAAAGCCAAAGTCTTCACATGCCCTTCCCTCCAATCCCAATCTCTTAGCATCACTACTCTTATTCACACTTTGGTGAATGTTCTATAATTTTTGTCAGGTACCTATAAGAATTAATATAAATATTTGTCTTTTAAAAAATGGGATTACACTAGACATTGTTGTGCACTGCACTTGTTCACTATTTCATGACATTCTTTTCAACAGTGCCATGATATTTCATAATATAGATATAGTATAATTTATTTGCATATTGTTAAATTTAAATCTTGTTAGATTGTTGACACACTAGATTTAGAAAAATCTTGATTTTTTCCTTTTCAAAAGCAGTACATGCCCATTGTTTAAAATATGTGTGTGTGTGTATTTGTGTGTGTATTTAAAGTCCATAAAGCAAAAAGTATTAAGGTGTTACGTCTTCTCCCACCTCCCCACCCCTAGTCCTCCAACCCTAAGGTAATCACCCTTAACAGCTTGGTGTGTTCCCATCTGCACTTGTGCGTGTGCAAACATAGGTATACTCTGTAAGTTACTCTGCCATTTTTTTTGTTGTTATTTTTGCTTTTATACTTACTATATTATGTTGGTCTGCATCATTTTTTTATAGGCTGCAAGCTAGTCTATTGTATTATTATTATCATTTTAAGTTAATTAACCAACCTCCTTTGATAACTATTAGGGTTTTCACAGTTTCTTTCTTTGTATACCTGTGCAAATGTCTTTAAAATGTTTATTCCTGGAAGAGATATTCTTGGCCCAAAGAGTAAGCTAATATAAATCTTAATATATAAATTCTAATTGCCCTCTAAAACCAGTATAATCACTGGGTTTTAACTACAAATATCCATAAGCATGAATATCTAATATACGTATTCACTTAGACTTCAATTCTGTAACTATGGTTTTAAAAAAAAAAGTTATCAAATCCCTGTGCTCTCCTGCCTCCTTCTGGGTCATCAAGGCTATTGCTGTCTTGCCTGGGCAGAGCAATGGCAGGGAGGCAGGTATGCTGAATGCTCAGTGTCTTGTAGCTGTTATGATCTTTGGAGCCAGACAGAACTGACTGCATTCCAGCTTTGTCACTTAGCAACTGTGTGGCCTTGGATAGGTTACTGGTGAGTTTCTTATGAAGTCATGTCATGTTAGGGGAGTCTGGATGGTGCAAAGAGTCCCCAGGGGTGATGTAGTCCCCAGGGTTCAGGAATTCCAGAGATGAGTCTAAAGGCAGAGTTGTTGATGCCGGAGCAGTTGATTAAGCAGCAGTCTTAATAAACAAGACAGCAATAGCAAGGCAGATCATCCTTCCAAGGATGTCTCAAATGAGTGGTCTCTGGGGCTAAAATTCGTGCCGTAGTGGAGTCCAGGTGCTAGTTTGAACTCTTCTGCTTTCGGCTAATCTTGTGAGGGTAAGTATTATTTTAATCCACTGTGAAATATATATATCATATAGAAAGAGAGGGAGAGAGAGATAGAAGCCATGGTGGCACAGTGGTTAAGTGTTTGGCTGCTATCAAAAGGTCAGCAGTTCGAATCCACCACTTGCTGCTTGGAAACCCTGTGGGGCAGTTCTACTCTATCCTATAGGATCGCTTTGAGTCAGAGTTGACTTGACAGCAACAGATTTGACTTTTTGGTTATAAATAGATAGATAGACAAACAGACAGATAGATATACATACATACCTACATATATTAATGTTGTTAGGTGCCATCGAGTTGGCTCCAACTCATAGCGACCCTGGGTACAACAGAACAAAACACTGCGCTATCCTGCACCATCCTCACAATCACTGCTATGTTTGTGCCCATTGTTGCAGCCACTTTGTCAGTCCTTCTTGCTGAGGGTCTTCCTCTCTTTTGCTGACCCTCTACTTTACCAAGCATGATGTCCTTCTCCAGTGACTGGTCCCTACCGATAACATGTCTAAAATATATAAGACGAAGTCTCGCCATCCTTGCTTCTAAGGAGCACTCTGGCTGTACTTCTTCCAGGACAGATTTGTTCATTCTTCCAGCAGTAGTTCATCAACACAATAATCCAAAGGCATAAATCCTTCTTTGATCTTCCTTATTCATTGTCCAGTTTTCACATGCATATGAGACTATTGAAAATACTGTGGCTTGGGTCAGGAACATCTTAGTCCTTAAAGTGACATCTTTGCTTTTTAACACTTTGAAGAGGTCTTTTACAGCATATTTGCCCAATGCAATGCATCGTTTGATTTCTTGACTGCTGCTTCTGTGAGCATTGATTTTGGATCCACGTAAAATGAAATCCTTAACAATTTCAATATTTTCTCCCTTTATCATGGTGTTGCTTATTGGTCCAGTTGTGAGGAATATATGTATACACATACACATACACATACTTGTCGTTTGCCGTTGAGTTGATTCCAATTCATAGCAACCCTACATGACAGTAGAACTGCCCCATAGGGCTTCCTAGGCTGTAATTTTTATGTGAGCAGATCACCAGGTGTTTTCTCCTGCAAAGCCACTGGTGGACTAGAAAAACTGACCTTTCAGCTAGCAGCTGTATATATATTTGTGTATACACACACACACCTATACATATATAATGTTAAACTGACAAGGTCACTTGCTGTCATATATTAATGTGATGTTCCAGAACACCAATATATAACAAGAGCTGCATATTTGTTATTTTTAAATCAATTTCTCATTGAATACTACATTCTATCTTTAGAGTGCTTCATATAATGTTCTCTGGAAGTGCCGTATTAAATTTTTTTTTTTCAATTTAAAAATAAAGAGTAGTAATTAAATAAGACTAAATTAAAATAATAAACACATCTGAAGATCTCCTTGGTTAATTCTCATGATTCTAACCATCACTGTGTGTGCATGATGCCGGATCTGCTCCAGCCTTGATCTCACTCCAAAGCTTCATACTTCTAGAGCTAGATGCTGGCTCATTTTGTCCCTTGGATGCTCCATAAGCAGCCAAAACACAACATGGATAAACTAGAACTGCTCATCATTCTGCTGATCCTTGCTCCTCTTCCCCAGCCTAAGTTGATGCCACTGATAATCACTAAAGCAAGAATTATGACTCATTCTCTCTTTATTTCCTTACTATCACCATCAAAAGAATCACCAAGATTCTTTATTCTGCCTTGCCTCATAAATATTTCCAAGTTTATTTCCTTCTCTCCATTTATACTATCAAGGTCCAATTTAGGTCTTTATCATCTCTCATTTGGACTGTTAAAATATGTATTTTTTTATTAGATTCACTACCCTTTATTTTGTTTTCCTCTTAAACACCTACTAAACACATCACTCACCTTTTTAAAGCTCTTCAGTGGCTCCTCCCTACTGTCAGCATAAAGCCCAGCTTTAGGATTATAAACCAAGCTTTCCTTGACTTAGCACTGCCCTCTTCAGCCTCATCTCTTGCCTTTCCCCACCTCACATTTATCACTGCCCAGTAATACTGAACTGGTGGAAAGCCCTACTTATGCTCTGCTGTCTCACCTTCTTACCCTCTTCCTCCCCTTCTTTGCCTCATTTCCACTGAACCTCTATGACAACTCACATGCCATTTCTTCCAGGAAGGTTTCTCTGAGCTACAGCCCCTAATCCATGCTCCCACTGCATCTCCATTTGCCTTCCTCAAAGGTCTTAGCATATTCCATTAAAATATCTAATTAGGAGGTCTGTTATCCCATATGGATACTAAGCACCTCAAGGGCAAGTATTATTTATTTTCCCTAGCACGCAACTTACTGGCTAACAAATAACAGGAATTCAATGATTTTTTTTTTTTTTTTTGTACTTTAGATGAAGGTTTACAGAACAAACTAGGTTCTCATTAAACAGTTAGTACACATATTGTTTTACGACATTGGTTAACAACATCACAACATGTCAACACTCTCCCTTCTCAACCCTGGGTTCCATATTACCAGCTTTCCTGTTCCCTCCTGCCTTCCAGTCCCTGCCCTAGGGCTGGCGCGCTTCGTTAGTCTTGTTTTGTCCTATGGCCTGTTCAATCTTTCGCTGAAGGGCGAACCTCAGAAGTGACCTTATTACTGAGCTGAAAGGATGTTCAGGGGCCATACTCTCAGGGTTTCTCCAGTCTCTGTCAGGTCAGCAAGTCTGGTCTTTCTTTTTGGGTTAGAATTTTATTCTACATTTTTCTCCAGCTCTGCCCAGGACCCTCTGTTGCGATCCCTGTCTTAACAGTCAGTGGTAGTCGGGCACCATCTAGTTGTACTGGACTCAGTCTGGTGGAGGCCGTGGTAGATGTGGTCCATTAGTCCTTTGGACTAATCTTTCCCTTGTATCTTTAGTTTTCTTCATTCTTCCTTGCTCCCAAAGGGGTGAGACCAGTGGAGTAACCTAGATTGCTGCTCACAGGCTTTTAAAAGACCCCACACGCTACTCACCAAAGTAGAATGTAGAACATTTTCTTTATAGACTATGTTATGCCAATTAAGCTAGATGTTCCCCAAGACCATGGTCCCCACAGCGCTCAGCCCAGCAGTTCTGTCCCTCAGGGAGTTTCGATGTGTCTATGGAGCTTCCATGAGCTTTCCTTGTACAAGTTGTGCTGGCTTACCCAGTATTGTATAGTGTCTTACCCTTCACCAAAATTACCACTTATCTATTGTCTATTTAGTGTTTTTCCATCCCCACTGCTGCTCTCCATAGTAACCATCAAAGATTGCTTCTTTTTGTGTATAAACCTTTTCATGAACTTTTATGGTAGTAGTCTCATACAATATTTGTCCTTTGTGATTGACTTATTTCACTCAGCATAATGCCCTCCAGATTCATCTATATTATGAGATGCTTCACAGATTCATTGTTGTTCTTTATGGTTGTGTAATACTCCATTGAGTGTATGTACCACAGTTTTTTAATCCCTTGAACTGTTGATGGGCATCTAGGTTGTTTCCATCTTTTTGATATTGTGAACAATGCTGCAATGAACATGGGTGTGCATATGTCTATTCGTGTGACGACTCTTATTTCTCTAGGATATATTCCTAGGAGTGGGATTGCTGGATCATATGGTATTTATATTTCTAGCTTTCTAAGGAAGTGCCATATCATTTTCCAAAATGATTGTATCATTTTGCATTCCCACCAGCAGTGCATAAGAGTTCCAATCTCCCCGTAGCCTCTCCAACATTTGTTATTTCCTATTTTTTTTGATTCATGCCAGTAATGCTGGAGTGAAATGGTATCTCATTGTCATTTCGATTTGCATTTCTCTAATGGCTAGTGATCGGGAGCATTTCCTCATGTGTCTGTTGGCCACTTGAATGTCTTCTTTGGTGAAGTGTCTGTCCATTTCCTTTGCCCATTTTTTAATTGGAATGTTTGTCTTTTTGTTGCAGAGGTGTTGGATTTTCCTGTAGATTTTAGAGATTAGACCTTTGACTGATTGTAATAGCCAAAATTTTTGCCCAGTCTGTAGGTTCTCTTTTTACTCTTTTGGTGAAGTCTTTTGATTAGCATGTGTTTAATTTTTAGAAGAGCTCAGTTATCTAGCTTATCTTCTGGAGTTTGTGTGTTTTCGGTTGTGGTTTCTATCCTGTTAATGCCGTGAATTAGGGCCTCTAGTGTTGTTACTATTTTTTTTTTTTTTCTATGAACGTCATAGTTTTTGGCTTTATATTTAGGTCTTTGGTCCATTCTGAATTAGTTTTTGTATATGGTGTGAGGTATGGGTCCTGGTTCATTTTTTTGCAGATGGACATCCAGTTTTGCCAGCACCATTTGTTAAAAAGACTGTCTTTTCCCCATTTGATGGACCTTGGGCCCTTGTCAAAGATCCCAGGTGATCGTAAATGGATGGATTTGCATCTGGGTTCTCAGTTCTGTTCCACTGGTCAATGTATCTGTCGTTGTACCAGTACCAGGCTGTTTTGACTGTTGTAGCTGTATAGTAGGTTCTGAGGTCACGTAGTGTGAGTCTTCCTACTTTCTTCTTCTTCTTCAATAGTGTTTTACTTCTCTGGGTCTTCCTCCCTTTCCATATAAAGTTAATGATTAGTTTTTCCATCTCTTCAAAGAATGTTGTTGGTATTTGGATCGGAATTGCATTATATTTGTAAATCTCTGGGTAGAATTGTCATTTTCACAATGTTGAGTATACCTATCCTGAATTTTTTCTTTTTTTTTTAACTGAAACATTTTCTTGAAATAAATCAGTATCTGGAGATAAAATGATATTAGCCAACTTATTAATTGAGCCTCTACTATTTTAAAAATATTGAGCTGAAATAAATGGGAATTCCCAAAAGTATAAGATCCCTGCTTCCAATCTAGATGGAGAAATAAAATACGTATATATGAAAAGCTGTTGGGAATTATGCAGGCAAGCACTTTCAGAGTTCTGAGAAGAAAGTGATTCTAGCAGGTAGGATCCCTTCTGACTTCTGTCCAAGGAGATCAAGATAAAATGGGACTGTGTTGGTTGCAGAGTAGATAGGCTCTGGAGAAGCAGAAAGCAGGAAGAGATGAACAACAGTGTTTACTTTCTGGTACTTTCCTAGAATGCAGGGAGAAATGTTAACTCAAGGAGGATTCCAAAGTAAGAAATCTATCTGGAATGGAGTGGTTAATTGGAAGACACTGGACAGAACGAAAACTTGGGTCTTGTTTCTCATGTCTTCTGGCTTCTCCCATCCCATCACTCAACCCTAAGAGTTCAGACATGATCCCTTATTCTGTAGCTTAGTCCCACACTCTACCATCTACTCATACCTCAACTCTGGAGCAACTGATAATATTGCTTTTGAGAAAAAGTACTTTCCTCCAAGCATTTTTTTCCTGAAGTTTTAAATCTATTAAAAGTCTCAATTTTATTTGCTCTTTTCCAGTGCCTCCAAATCAGGGACAGATTACCCAATAAGCAGCTTAAATCACCTTCCCAGGTAAAATTATGTACTTAAAAAAAATTATGTACTATATACTAATAAAAAAAAAAAAAAAAAACATGAGTAATAAGTAAGCACAATTAAGCCTGCACATAGCTTGCATGCTGTAAACCAATGCATACCATGCTTACTGGTTAATCCACCCCGCTTCAAATCTAGGGGCTGAAAAAGACAAACCCACAAAACAATATGAATATATATATATATATATATATATATATATATATATATTAAATTAATCACCAAGTGATTTGTGTAAGACTTTAAGTGCATGAAGATTTCAGGGAAGGGAGATTCTAGTATAAAGAGAGAGCAAGCTAGAAAAACTTTGTGATGGACCTTTGACCTTTAACATTTTGCTTTGACTTTGACCTTTGACTTGACCTTTGAAACTTGATGAGGAGACCTTCCATAGGCAGAGGGAAAGGGAAGGAGCTTCCTTTGCAGTTCAGACAGTACCAGCACCAGAGACTATTGTGGTTTATTGGACACAGTGAAGAGAATAGTGCCTGGCACATAGTAGCTATTTTACAAGTAATTAATGAAGGCATTGTCAGGACTCTTAGCTTGGCAAGTGACATATTTGTTCTTCCATTCCTTATCTCTGCTTCTTAGGCAAAAACCAGGGAAGGCATTTATTACAGAAAAATATGGAAGTTCAAGTGATAGAAGAGATAAATAACTAAACCTCTGGAAGGACCCAGAGGATTTCTGGATATCTGAGTAACTGGAACTTGACTTTCAAGCTGTATTTCATCATCTGTTGTCTTGGTTTCTCCCTATGTGATGGCTTCATTCTCAGACTAGCTTCTTCACTCCATGGGGTATGTGATCCCTGGCAGCTTTCTTTTACGATATATGTGACATTCTAACAGCTTCCAAAAGAAGCAAAAAATACCAAACCCATTGCCATTGAGGTGATTCTAACTCATAGTGACCCTGTAGGACAGAGTATAACTGCCCCATAGGGTTGCCAAGGAGAAGTGGGTGGATTCAAACTACCAACCTTTTGGTTCACAGCCATAGCTTGCTGTAGGTCTTAACCACTGTACCACCAGGCAGCTTCCATGGTACCTTAATTCAAAAAAGTCTCAGAGAGAGCCTTTGATTGGCCAAAGCATAAACTTGTTAACAGAATAAGGGGAAAAGGAGTGCTAGGGAGACAAAAACAAAGGCATCAAATCAATGCTTGCATGAATGAATTGATGTGATACCTAGCATAAGAACATATTACAAATGGTACTGAAAACCAGCCATTGAAGTTTACGTTATGCATAGTAGTTGTTAAAAGTTTTTGAGCAGAGTAGTAGCTTGAGGGAAGGTTTTGAGAAATAGGACTTGTCCAGTGGAGTGTTGTGTATGATGGATGACCTAAATGGAAGAAAAGAAGGATATAAAGAAACCACCTAGAAGAACCTTCCCCACTCCCCTAGAAATCCAAGTGTGAATTTTGATGAGTGTTTATACTGAGGTAAACAGATACTGAGAGCAGGATGACTAGGTGGTAGTACAAAGAAGTAATAGAGAAGCAGTAGAGCAATGGTTCTCCAAGTGTGGTTTCCAAATCAGCATCATCAGCATTATCACCTGGAATTTGTTAGAAATGCAGGTTCTCGGGCTTCACCCACTTTGGGGTGGGCCCAGTACTCTGTTAACAAGCTGTCTGGGTAATTCTGATTCACACTACAGTTTGGTATCACTACAGTATAGTGGTTAAAAGCATGGACGGTGGAGCCAGACTGCCTACATTCAAGTTCTGGCTCTGTTATTTATGAGCTTTGTGACCTTGAGTGATTTATTTAACCTTTTTGTGCCTCAGCGGTATGGGCCATTATTAGTACTTTCATTACAAAGCTAAGAGGATTAGCAGAAATATATGGGAAATGCTTACAACAGTACCTGGCACATAGTAAGCATTGTATTATTATTTTCTATTCTTATGATTGATAGAACCTGGTGTTTGAAGGAACTATAGAAAAGATGATTCCTAGTTGTGGCTTAAGTGCACTGGCTCTTGCTGGTGGCAAAAAAATTGTCCATATTATTCCAATATGGATCTTAGAGATTCAAACTATTCATAGAAATTACCTCCTAAGTACAGCAGCACTAAATAAGACACTCCTGTACTTTGTTCCTCAGCTGATGAAATTTGTTGTCATTGCTGTTTTTCTTGATCAAAGAGTACATTCACTTTTTCAGTCACTAATAAGTAACTTCTCTGAGCCTCAGTTTCCTCATTATGCTTTCTGTGAAGATTGGAAATAACACATTTAAAGTGTTTACCATATAGTATGTGTTCAGCAAATGATAGCTTTTAATTACTATCATCTCCATGTCATCATCTCCCCTCAGCCCTTTTTTAACAATGGTTTCTCCCTTTGCATGTCAACTGCTCTGTGACCATTTCTCTCTCATTCTTCCTATTCTTCTAGGGCAGGGGTTGACAAACTTTTTCTATAAAGTAATAACAGCAAATATTTTCGGCTTTGCAGGCCATAAGGTCTGTCTCAGCTACTCGGCTCTGCTGATGTAACTTGAAAGCAGCCGTAGACAATATGTAAATGAATAAGCATGGCTCTGTTCCAATGAATCTTTATCTGTGGACACTGGAATTTAAATTTCATATAATTTCTATATGTCATGAAATATTCTCCTTCTTTTGGTTTTTTTTTTTTGCATCCATTTACAAAGATTTAAAATGATTCTTAGTTCATAGGCCATACTAAAACAGGCTGCAGGCCAGATCTGTAGTGTGTCAATCCCTTTCTGAGGGAACTACCTCTCCACTCTGTCTCTACCACCTTTCTCTTTTTCTCCCTTTCCATTGCTCTTGTCTTCCTTTCTTTTTTAGCACAACAAGCCACCAGCAATACTGGATGCAAAATTGAACATGAGTGAATTTTTAAATATTTGTTTTTATTGAACCAAGTTTTATGTTTTCTATTAGAACTGTTACCTCAAAATAACAAGCAGTGATAAGACTGCTGGGATGAGGACTCTACTATTTGATATAAGTAGGTCGTACACACAAGACAAACAGTATTGGCAATTGAAAGCTATTATTATTTATAGAAGATAAAAAGTAAACAACAAAATAGATTACTTATAGAAAGCAAACAGTAAACAGCAAGAACATATTTGAGGTGAACTGATTCCCTCCACCTTTAAGAGCATGCTGCTTAGCATCATAGGGGAGGAATCCATTTATGTCTAAAAGGGGACCCGTTTACCCTTCTCAAATTACCCATGTCCATTTCTGTGTCACTGGGTAGACATGCCATAGATCTGGTCTCAGCTGGTGTCTCTCACTCTCAGCAGGTGTGTTGTCAGGCGTGGCATGGCTCTGTTCGTTCTCTCTTTCCATCTTTCTGTCTTCCTAGCTTTCCTTGGCTGGCTCTTGCCCCCTCTGCTTGCTGGTCCAGCTTGCAACCAGCAGCTTTGGGACATCCCTGGGCCAGTACCAGGGTTAGGCCTGCATGACAACAGCTCTCAAGGCAAAACTTTTATGGGAAACTCCTGTATAGTGTATGCCCAAGTCTGCTCCACTGGTGATCTCCTGCCCAGAGGTGCCCAGCTTTGCTCTGTGGGTGACCTCCTCCCCGGTGAAGCTCAGCTCTGCTCTGTAGGCTGACTCACTCAGTGCCACTGTCTGCCCGTCCCGCTGCTTGCGCTGCTGCTGCTGTGTCTCTCCTGCTCAGCTCTGCTGCGCTTGCCACCATTTTTCTCTGCCTTCAGTGTTATCGCTCAGTGTTATAGCCCTTGACCTGTATTACAGCCCTTCTCAGCACGGGGCTCTGTGTCCCAAGGATATGCTCCTCTCCTGACTCTCATCAATTAGGAAGTCCCCAACACCCCTGTGAGATTAGCCACTAATATAGGAAATCTCCTTGTCAATTTCAGGGCAGGGCTTTTGTAAACCTTTGATGGATTGTAAACTGACCAGTCCAAAAAAAAAAAAAAAAAATTTTTTTTTTTTACGGTGGTAGTAGATTGACCAATCCCTGCAAGCCTCTTATGTGAATAGTAAACCAACCAATCCCTTGCGCAAATGTGGTCCAACCATTCATTTTGGGAAAATTAAAAAACCCAGGGCCAGAAAGGACATAATAAGAACAACCCATCGCAGCACACTGTTGTAATATAAAAACTAGGTAGATCTAAGATACGGGTCAGAATTGACTCCATGGCAACAGGTTTGGATCTTTGGTTTAAAATAAATAAATAAATAAAATAAGCCGTGTTTATATACTCAAAAAGAAAAACTAGGTATAATTGCTTAGTTGTGCATGTATTTATTTATTCTTTCAATTAAAAAAAGTCCGCATGAAACAGACATAACAAAACAGTAGAGACCAATATTGACCATTTATATCAAAACAGGATGACAATAAACTCCCGATATTTTGTTCAATTAGTGTTTCACACAATGACTTTTCTTGGCACTGAATGTATCATATGTAATGAATGCCACACATTTCTTTTTGCCTGAACTTAAACAGTTAAAGAGAGAAAGATGATTTTGTAGATCATAGGCCTTAGTGAGGGAAAACAGCATAAAAGATGAAATTTGCCTCTAAGGTGCTCCAAAGTCGTATTTGAAGTTTGAAGGATATATGACTTCACCTTTATGGCTGAAAAAACTATTTCTTAGATGAAGAAGGCAGCTAAAAAGGTAAAATTAACTCTAAAATATACTCTACAAGGTGCCATCACACCTGAGAAATGGCTTCCCTAACTCTAAGGCCTGCCTTACTCCCTGTTGGAATAATGAGCTTATTACAGGTTCTGGGTAGGTACACGGGATTGCTGTTATCACATGGCTATAGGCATTGTAATTTGCCTACGTGATAAAAAAGTGTGACGGGAATCTTACTCTTTATTCTTTAGTATAAAAGAAGAAAAACCTTAAGTCTCTTTTGAAAAGCTATGATTCGGTTAGAAAGTATATTAAGAAGCACACACAGCAGGTATTTTAACTTTATCTTTTTGATGATGGCATTATTTTTATTCCAGTGCTAAATTTTTTTCATTAATTTCTAACATGCTATATTAAGAGCTGATAATGTAACATCTCTGTCATGGCATATTCCTTTAAAAATGAAATGTCAATTCTCAGATATAACCTTCAACTATAGCAAAAATGAATTGTTAACTTTTAAGTTTTTTCTTTAGGTTAAGTTTTGGTCACAATAACAGAAAATAACATACACGATAAGAGATATAATTAACCAAACCCTAGCAAAATTTGAGACCAAGAAAGGGATATTAGGAAGATATTTCATTAACAATGTGTCATTAGCATACAGTACTTAGAATTTAAAACCCATTTCACTGCCCAAGAGATGACTTCTTATTAGGATGTTCACTGAAAGTGTTAGCATATCTATGTGTTTTTAACTGGGAGTTAAACCAGCATAAAGCAAAAGTCAACTGAGAAAAATTCAGACATTTGCCCTGGCTACAGTTCTCAGTTTTCACTGACTTCATATGTAAGCAATTCTATGATTAGCATCTTTAACTAACGTGGCCTAAATGTGGTCACATCAGGAGTGAGATATTCTGTCTCATGTTCTCAGTCAACAAAACAAAACGAAAATAAGGAGATAGAAAATAAGAGAGGGGCAACGGTATTGTATCCTTGGCAAATAAGTGAGAAGTCAGATCCTTTGTTAATGTAATACTGACAGCTTTTGCCAGCAATGATGGAACGGAGTGTGGGAGAATCCTGTTATCATTTAGCAGTAAGTTTAGGTACCATCCAGTGGAGCCACTGCTGGCCTGGGAACCATGAAAGGGTAATAATAGAAGCAGTTTCTTTTTTCAGTTTTTCTTTTTGACCCAGAAGAATGGCTTCAGGATTGCTCTGTCTCCATCCTTTTTCATCCACTTAAGTTTCTCTTGGTATGTGAAGTGAGGGAATATTTGCCCTTTGGGTCCCTCCAAAGGCAAAGCAAGCCTCTCTGTCATGTGGGGGCCTTTGGTGGTTTGGGAGGATTTATTCCAAACCTGTCATTCTCTCTGTCCATACATCTGTCTCTCTTGAAATCGCCATTACTGATCCTGCAAAATTTAGTATAACTGTCTTTGGCTGAGAACAATCAGATAACAACCAAAAACCAAACCTCTTGCCGTCGAGTCGAGTCCAACTCATAGTGACCCTATAGGACAGGGTAGAACTGCCCCCTAGAGTTTCCAAGGAGTGCCTGGTGGATCTGAACTGCCGACCCTTTGGTTAGCAGCCACAGCACTTAACCGCTACACCACCAGGGTTTCCGAACAGATAACAAAGGTGTAGAAAATTCATGTCCTAGCAATTCAATCTCCTTTAATAGAATATTTTGGAGGTCATATACCACTTTCAAAGAGGCTGTCACATTGCTTTGTACCAATCTGTGTTTGTTTAAGCTCCTAAAAGGGTAAGGTCATGACTTATTTCTCAGTATATTCCCATCAACTTACACAGGGCCTGAGTTGGAGCAGGCAAGAGAGTATGTAAATGTTTTGAGACATTTTAGTTACATCAAATAGAACTGCATGTGAAGAATGATGAAGAGATTTTGATGTAGAAGCTAGACTGGAGCTATTATGCTTGTAAAGGAAAGTAGAAGCTGCTAGGAGCTACAGTTTAGTGAGAGGGAGACCTGTAGGTATCTATTTCTAATGAAGTCAGACAGACCAAGGTAAAGGGTCTTAACCAGACAACGAATAGAACCCTAGGGCCTCAAAGGATCTGGAAACCTTCTATAATTATGTGTCGAGCGCTGTTTCTGTCATCATAAGTGCATAGCTTATATTCATCTGAAAAGAATGATGACCACATGCACACACACAAAACGGTTAAGAACCAGTTTTTTTGAAGGGTTGACATGCCAAAATTGCAGTGGAACGTCTTAGAGTGGGGCTGCCATTTAACTTAATGAATGTTTAATTTCAGAGATGTTGTTGCTGTTAGGTGCCATCAAGTCAGTTCCAATCATAGTGACTCTATTTACAACAGAACAAAACACTGCCCAGTCCTGTGCCATCCTCAAAAATCACTGCTATGTTGGAGTCCATTGTTGCAGCCACTGTGTCAATCCTTCTCATTGAGGGTCTTCCTCTTTTTTGCTGACCCTCTACTTAACCAAGCATGATATCTTTCCCCAGGGAATGGTCCCTGTTGATAACACGTTCAAACGACGTAAGCTGAAGTCTCGCGATCCTTCTTTCTAAGGAGAATTCTGGCTGTATTTCTTCTGAGACAGATTTGTTCATTCTTCTGGCAATCCATGGTATATCCTTGTCCAATACCATAATTCAAAGGCATCAGTTCATCTTCAGTATTTTTTATTCATTGTACAGCTTTCGCATGCATGTGAGACGATTGAAAATACCATGGCTTGGATCAGATGCACCTTAGTCCTCAAAGTGACATCTTTGCTTTTTTAAGAGTTTAAAGAGGTCTTTTGCAGCAGATCTGCCCAATGCAATATGTTGTTTGATTTCTTGGTTGCTGCTGCAGTGGATGTTAATTGTGGATACAAATAAAGTGAGATCCTTGATAACTTCAATATTTTCTCCATTCATCATAATTTTGCTTATTGGTACAATTGTAAGGATTTTGTTTTCTTTATGTTGAGGTATAATTCATACTGAAGGCTGCAGTCTTTGATCTGTATCAGTAAGTTCAGAGATGGAGTCCATTAAGTAACAATAAATAACAGTTAAAATAGTATATAGTGAAACAATTCTCCAATATTATGTCTATGGTTCTTTCTCTCAAAAATATTTTCTCTTAAAATTAGTATACAAGTAATTAATATTAAATTATGTTCATGCTGGGGAAAAGGCCAAATAAAATTATTTAAAAGCATTTGTTTTTGTCTCTGACACCAATATATATCATTCTGAAATCATTCATATAGGTGCTATGATGAATAATGGAAAGAAACAATGTTTGCTTTTAAGAAGCTTAATTTCAGGAGACAACTCCCAAACTAACAATTACAATGTGACATAAACCCCCACTGTCGTTGAGTTCATTCCAACTCATAGCGACCCCATGCAGTTTCCAAGGCTGTGAATCTCTAGGGAAGCAGACTGCCACATTTTCCTCCCCAGGAGCCACTGGGGTTTTAAACCTCCAGCCTTTCAGTTAGGTAATGGCTTTAACCACTGCCCAACCAGGGTAATTGCTATAATTAAGATAAGTGTGAGGTAAAATGGAAAGGAACATGGAGAATAGGAGCCTAAGCTGGCCTGGGATCAAAAGGCAAGATTCTCAGAGGAAATGTTAATAATATCTAACATTTATAGAGTACTCACTACCTCCTGGAGACCCTGGGTGGTACAAACAGTTGAGCACTCAGTACTAATGAAATGCCTCAGAGGAAAAGCCTAGTGATCTGCTTCCGAAAGGTCACAGTCATTGAAAACCCTATGCACAGTTCTACTCTGAAACACATGGGGTTACCATGAGTCAGAATCAACTCAGTGGCAACTAACTGGTTTACTACCTCCCAGGTACAGTTCTAACGTTTTAACTCAGTTAAATTTCACATACTATTGAGACACGCAGAGGCTAAGTCACACAGCTATTAGGGAGCGGGGTAAGGATTTGAACTTAGGCCAGCTGGGACCACTCTGCATACTGCCTCTTGTGCTTCAGGTAACAGTACTATAAATAGGAATTTGCAACCTAATAAAACATGGGGGAGTGGGGGAACCAGAGGTGGGAAAGTAGAGAGGGAGGAGACTAATTTCCAGCTTCTAAGAATTGAATGTTAACATTCAGATTCATACACCTTTGTGAGAATCAGCTTGCCCAGTTCCTCTCTCCATTTTCTCGCCACATAAGAGAACTCCTCACACTTACCTAAATTCCCACATATTCAACTTCTGTCAGGGTGCATTTTCATTCAACTTCACGAATAGCCACCTTATTTTTTAATCATTTATTAACTCGTATATTTTCTCAATTTATTTTCAAGTTTTACCCTGTCTGCTTTGGGTGGTACATGGGAAAGCCTCCTCAAAAGAGATTAGAAATACCACACTCAATTTTGAAAACTACAGTGAAAATATTCCCTGTCTTAGTTTGCCCTTAAATGTTTTCCTAATAATATAAATTTGAAAAGGAAGTAAAAGTTACAAAATAATGTTGGAAAAGGGGGAAAAAACAGCTTCACTTTCTTCTTAGTATACAGGACAAAAAACAATGACTGCAAGTTCTCTGTGGTTTTCCAGCTACTTTTTAGGCTTACAGGACAAAGAAGATTCTTTAAACACTCAGCAACATGGTGTTTGCATTCTGTTCTTTCTCCTTTGGGGGCAGGCACTCAAAGAGGCCCAGGGCTCCTTCAGGGCGCTGGTATACCACTTAGTGTGCTCCAAAGCATCCCACCTTTGTCAGCGAATGACCTAGTTATTGGGAAAAGTACTGCTTGTTATTTGTTTCCTATGCAGTCCCTGCTGACTTCGTATTATAATATTGTTAAAAAGTTTTCTTTACTGGAACAAATGTATTCCATTTGGATTATGTCATGAATTTCATCTGGAATAATAGGACTTTCAGTAGCTTTTGTGTGGCACCTCTTTTTACATCACTTGTCTAGTGGCACCGAGAATACCTCCTCACTGAAAATGGATCCATTTACAGTCAATAATAGGGTGGCTAATATTCGTTTTTCTTGGGAAAACTAAACTGTGTTCCTTTTATCCTATTATTCTGATCCACCAGCTTCAGATTATCTGATTTTCTAGCGTCTCATTTTCTCCCGCATCTTAATGCTATTACTGACAAGAATTCTGTTGCTAATGGTTTTGGAAAATAATACGTGTGCTTTCAGCCACTACTCGTATTTTTATAGTTTGCCTGATTTAGCTGGACTTTGATATTTATTCCAAGTGCTGCTTTGTTGTGTATCAAATGTAAAGAGCCCTAATGTACCTCTAGATTTTTTTTTAATGTCTTAATTTTGCTACAAGAGAATGGGATTAATATTTTAACTATTAGTCACTAGATGAAAAAGTCTTAATGTGTATAGTTTATACATATGAATATGTGTGTATATATGTATGTGTGTATGTGTATATATATTTATGAATATGTGTCTATATATTTATGTGTTTGTGTGTATATATATATATATACAGAGTGACTTTATTTATGTTTTTATTTTAGAGCAACAGTTCTATGAATACCTGTGTATATTTTCCATTTTAGAAATAACCTCCAAATCTGTTTTGTCAAACAGAATACCACAAAGGCTATTTATGGAATACTATAAATATTCATTCATTCATTTATAGGTTTTCCTCTATAAATACTTGCTTTGAAGAATGCATTTTAAGATTAGGTATAAAATCTTTCTTTGTTTTGGACCAAACAGAGCTATTTCTAGTACTCATTGGATTTTATTCATTTATTTATTTAACCTGCATTTTGATGGCACTGGGTTTTTACTTTGTGTAAGACATTATGCTGGGTACTAGGGTACTATGATGAATAAGATGGACATAGTCTTTGGCTTCATGGAAATCATTTTACACTTGTGATGAATATTCCTAAAGAACTACAACTATTCTTTTTTTTTCAAGAGTAGTTCTTCTTTTGCTCAAGGAAAACATGTAGGGTATACTCTGACACATTTTCTACAGATGTTCCATACTTCTTCCAGGAAAAAAAAAAATCATAAATTTCTTGGCCATGGAGAAAGTGGATAGTTTTTTTTAAGTCCTGATGTTTTATACAATAATGTCTTTTTGGTTGACATGCTAAGACTAAAATCCAGGTTTCCTAATTTCTGGAGAGTGATTTTCAACCACGAAGGTTTTTAACTACAGTTCCTGGACCCTTCAGGCAGAGGTCTCAGATTTTAGTGTGCAGAAACCTACCTTGTGCACTTGCTTAAAAGGCAGATTTGAGCCTCACCCCACAGAGATGCTGATTTATTAGGCCTGGAGATAACCAAGGACTTGGCAGTTTTAACAACACAAAACTACTAGCCCTTCTTGCCTTAACCAAGCCGTGGCTGGACTTCAGAGGGTTCTTTAACTCTGAGACCGTGACTACAGGGATTTTTCCAAAGAGAGGGTCTACAACCTTCTGCAAAATACCATGATGATATTAGGAGCAACAGATTATAAGTAGAAGAGAATACTAGTAAAATTAGTCACATCATCAGCAACAAGACCCACAGCTAAAGGTTTAACAATGGAAGGAAAAATTGCAGGTGTAAGTATTCAAGTCGTACAGTAATCCAAGTAGTGTCCACCAAACAATTGTTTTCAATAAAAATCCCAGAAATGAATAGATGTGTTGGTCAACTGGTGGTCCTTTGTCAAAAAAAAGTTTGAGAAACATTAAGTTTAAAAAAAAATTTTTTTAATTATAGAAGTAAATAGAAACTTTAATATGCTAGTTTTTATTGTGAATCACTTTAAGGAGGATTTAATACGTAGTATTTCCCAAGCCTATTTGCTTATGGGGCCCTAGTGGCAGAGTGGTTAGGAGCTATGGCTGCTAACCAAAAGGCCAGTGGTTCAAATCTACCAGCTGCTCCTTGGAAACCCTATGGGGCAGTTCTGCTCTGTCCTGTAGGGTTGCTATGAGTCAGAATTGACCCTATGGCAATGGGTTTGTTTGTTTTATTTATTTATTTGATTATAGAACCCCTTTTCAAAAGATTATCAATTTGAGAAATGTCCTTTAACAGAGGGACAAACATTAGTCCCTGAGTGCAGCACAGAAATAAGTAAGTTTGATCATAACTCTGTCATCAAGAAAAATTTAAAGCATGTTCTAAGTACTCTGTATAATAGGAAAGCAGAGAATTATATATGGCATTTTAAATAATTTTTCATTAAAATTGTATAGAGAGGAAAAAGCTCGATTATCTAGTAAATATTTATATGAACTCACTACTTGCCAGTTGATGCTAAATTAAATGAAGTCGTCCTCTAAATGGAAGTTTAATTTTTTTTTCTTTAAAATATTACTGGGCTTTAGGAGGAATTAGTAGTTCTGAGAAACAAAAGATGTCATCCTATATTAGCATCAATATAATTATCATTCTTCAGATACTTTATAACAATGACTGAACAATCATGATTTAAGATCATGTTCTGTTCTATTAGGTAGTAGAGGGAGTTAACCAAAACCAAATCAAACCTACTGCTGTCAAGTTGATTCTGACTCATAGCAACCCTATAGGATAGAGTAGAATTGCCCCATAGAGTTTCCAAGGAGCCCCTGGTGGATTCGAACTGCAGATCTCTTGGTTAGCAGCTTTAGTTCTTAACTACTACGCCACCAGGGTTTCCAATAGAGGCAGTTAGTTCCTAAGATTACTGTTTAATATTGTGGGAAACCAAAAACAGTTGCTTGTGTGTAAACATGCATGTCCAAGACTTATTTTGAGCAAGACAGTTCTCTAGTGCTAAATAATCAGGGCCTGGAAGAATAAAGGCCAGACTGGCTTACAGGGGGAAGGAGAACTCTCTAAGTAATTGTGTCCACTTGGTGGCACAGTGGTTAAAAGCTTTGACTGCCAACCAAAAGCTCAGCAGTTTGAATCCACCAGCTGTTCCTTGGAAACCCTCTGGGATAGTTCTACCCTGTCTTATCAGGTCACTACGAGTCGGAATCTACTCAATGGCAAGTTTTTTTGTTTTTTTTTTTTTTTTTAAATAGAGAAGCAAACATAAATAATCCTAAAAAAAAAGGGAAAGAGATTTACTTATAGTTAACGGTGAAGAGTCTAAAGAATAGAAAAACAGATATATGTTAAAAAAAAAAAAAAACCATTGCCATCAAGTCAATTCCAACTCAGTAACCCTATAGGATAGAGTAGAGCTACTCCATAGGGTTTCCAAGGAGCAGCTGATGGATTTGAACTGCTGACCTTTACAGTTAGCAGCCAAACGCTTAACCACTGTGCCACAAGGGCCTTAAGGTATGCTTACTAAAAAAAAAATGCTTAGACAGATAGAAATCATGAGCTAAGCTATGATGATTGAAATACTAGTCCCGTGAGATATTGTGAGAAAAATAAATCAAATAGGTTTAGGAAATGCTACTTCTATCCTTTGTGTTTAACTTGGTTTTAATTGGCTTTTCACAAAATGAACTAAACACAGAATTATTTTTCCCTGTAAATTAAAAAACTTCACCAATTAATACCCCTTGGGTGAACACTTGGGTGAGCTGATACTGTTAGAAAATAAAGACTACTAATTAATGGCCCTGTACCATAATCATTTCTTCTTTGGGGCAAAGATGATTAGACTTATCATACATATTCTTCTGTCCTCTTTTATTTTATTATTAAATTATAAAGGCTCATTGAATTCGAATGCATTTATTTTTCAATCTTGTTACATTTCTGGAATATACCAAAAACCAAACCCATTGCTGTCAAGTCATTTTGATGCATAGTGACCCTATAGGACAGAGTAAACTGTCCCATAGAGTTTCCAAGGAGCACCTGGTAGGTTTGAACTGCCGACCTTTTGGTTAGCACTACTATACCATCAGTGTTTCCTCTGGAATATAAGGTCCTTCTAAATCCAGATCATGAAGGTAAGATCTCTTTATGTAGAATCTTTGGACCTACATAACTTTTAAACAAGTAACACTCTTAGGTTATAGTATTTTAACTCTTAAAAGAATTGAGCCACGTAAAGATTTCTTAAATATGTTTATTTTCTAGCCAAACTATGGAGTAGAATTAGGAAGGATTCTTAAAGTCTTTGAAAACTTAGTTTATAAATATTTTAGGTCCAAAAGGAATGTACTTTATGGTTTAAAAACTTAACCTACCCCTCATCTACTGAGCAAAACTTAAAAGAAATAAAACAGGCCAAATGGGAATCAAGTAATGACTAAGTGAAACATAATATATTTATTATTTCTTCTTTTCATTTTGGGGGCATGATTTTTCTGACAAAACCTTAGTTATATGTGATGCTTCTATGAATGTGTTCTCTGGCATGCCTATGGTAGAATGTGGTAGACGTGAAAGGAGCTATTTAGTGATAGGTTTTAACGTATATGGGTATAATGTGAATTTAGAGATGACATAGAGTTTTTGTAGGTACTTGTGATTTTTTAAAGCCTTTTTTCCTATTTAAGAAGAGGGTTAAATTCCACAGTTTAAGAGAGACACAGGTCTTTCTTACAGTATCTGGAAAAATACCATGACCCTTTTGATCCTCAGTGACTCTATCATATGGCTACAAGTTTTGATGCCAACATTTTAAAGGTTTCACTGAAGTAAAATGGGTTACACATTTATGGAACCTTCCTTCCAAATCCATGTGATCAAGGTAATCTTTTTTCGTCTGGAACCACCAAACCCACAGAATTTCTAACTTGCTTGCATAGCATTTTGACTCTAAAGGCACTTCAAGCTTATTTTGTAACAGTTTACAAAGTCTCCAATTTATAATTAAGCTTGAAGACACTTCTTTAAATACATGTTTTAAGAAGTAGCATTAACAAAGGAAGAATTCTTCAAATCCTTGAAAATGTGGTCAAAACTGCCATTTGGTAGTGTCAATCTAAAATGAAAACAACAAATAAGTAGTAATTAATCAATTATTCTCCATACCCTTAAGAATATGGTTTTTTAAATCATGTTAAATGGTGGTGTAATTTGACTAGTAGCATAATTGTAAGAAGGAAAATCAACCCTTGCTTATTTAAGTTGTAAGATTCTTACACAAACAATAGATACGAGAATTATTTAGATAGAAGCTATTTTTGAATTCATGATTCATTGACTTACATAGCCTAGATCCAACAGCTAAATTAATTTGCTTTCTTTTAATAATGTAGAAACCTTTCCAAAGTCTTGAAGACATATCTTTTATCTGGTTGTTTTTTCTTTTAACTGTTCGTTTTAATTTCAGACTTAAAGAGTTGCAAGAACATGAAGAATCTTGAAATTTCCTTCGCATTCAGATTTCCCAAATGTTAACATTTTACCACATTTGCTATCCAGGTTTCTCTATCTCTCTATCTATGTAAATGTAGATATATTTCCAAACTATTTGCGAGTTGGTTGCAGACATTTATCCATATATGAGCCAACGTATATTTCCAGAAACAGAGACATTCTCTTACATAACCATAGTACAGTTATCTAAACAAGGAAATAAACTTAGAATGATAGAATTGGATTGTAGACCTTTTCCATATCTCACCAAATTACCCTAATAATGTCCATTGTAGCTGACCATGTATTGATTTCAGTTGTCATGTCTTTTTAGACTCCTTTAGACTAGAACATTTACTCACTTTTGAGTTTCTTGCCATGACACTTTTAAGAGTTATTTTATAGAATGTCCTCAATTTGGGTTTATCTGGTGTTTCCTTGTGATTAGATTCAAGTTATGCTAGACTTAAAAAAAAAATGGAATTGTATAAAATGTGATTTTACAGCAACAAATTACATTCTTGTCTGTAACTCTGAGAATCAATCTATTTAATTGTCATTTTTGCATCAAACAGAATACTTATCTCCACTTCCCAGAAGAAAAGACTCTCAGGAGATTTTATATGGGTTTCTTTAGGAACAAACTTGGTTTAATTATAGAGGATCTCGTTAGTTGTAATGGTTTATGGAATCACATAGATTGTTCTAGTATTTACTGAGAGAACAAGTAAGATGTACAACTGTATCGGTCTTCTCTTTTCAGTTGCTCCTGAGTGCCCACAGAAAGGAAGAAACTTCTCTCTCTCCTTATATGAGCTCATATTCTTATCACAGCTCATAAACTCCCTTTTGAAGCTAGAAAAAAATGTTCAAGAATTGTTTGAAGAAATGTTTTTATCACTCAAGATGCCTAGGAATACTTCAGGTAATATGTTCTTTTTTTAAATTTGTTAAAATCTACAATTTCTCTCAAGTTTTGCTTCCTGCCACTTTGAATCTATATCTTTACTTGGAAAAAAACAAATGATGGAATTGTTAAATAAACTTTAAGCGTAATACATACCATGGATTGTATTTTCATCCTTCATATGTGGCAACCTCTATAATTCAAAGTGACAAAACATCTTAAGTCAATTCTGGATAATTGTCTTTAGCTAAAATCAGACTTTTTTTAAAAAAAAAAAGAAACAAACAGCCTGGCCTTATGAAAAAAAACATTCAGACTGCATATTCTAGAAGCTACTCTCTTGCTTCAGCAAAATATTTCCTCTCAGATCTCTGTTTTCTCATCATCAAAATGATGGTGTAGAAATAGATTGATTTTTGCTTTGTTTTCCTTCAGAATTAAACTCTTCAGATTCCAATAAAGTTATGTATGGTTGAGGATTTAATGAGTTAGTGTGTGTAAAATACATAAAAGAATGTCTAGCATATCATAAACACTCAATAAATGTGAGTTGTTATAATAGTAGTTATAATTATAATCTATTAACAAATGATACAGATTTCTTTAAAGGAGTTTTGTTAGGATTACTAAACTTAAAACAATAAAAAACTAACTAAACTTGTTAAGTTAGTGAAGATTACTAAACTTAAAACAATAAAAAACTAACTAAACTTGTTAGTTTTTTATTGTTTTAAGTTTAGTAATCTTAACAAAACCCCTTTAAAGAAATCTGTGTCATGTGTTAAAATAATTTTCATCTGACATGAAAAGTAAAAATCAAAGGCGCAATGGCTAAGATAGTTCTCTGTTGCCATATCTGTATTCGTAAAGATTTTCATCTTTATTAGAATAAAATGTACAAAGTTTCCTACTGTACATGATGCCATATGTCATTCTAAGGAGAATAATATAGAGAGTAGCTATATCTGTAAAACTAAGTGTCGGAAGCAAGTCATTAACAATCAATCTGAAAATTTCAGCCCCCAAACCTGACATCTTAGTAAGGAATTGCATTTAGTTTAATCTGTTCACTCTTGTAATTGTTTACGTTGTCTGTGTCATTAATCTTAGAAATGTTATAGAGTTGGAGTTTGTTTTATGTTAAGTCCAACTTACTAACTTTCTATGTTCCATGTTAGATTTAAGTAGCATTATTACAGTGTAAGGTATATAATGTAGTACCATTTTTGCAGATTTGGAGATGAGTTGAAGGAAAGTGGAGGTGAATTATAGATGTCTGAAACTGGCAAACAAGCCAGTGGCAAAGTAATATAAGACATGATAAGAATAGAAAAAGACAGAATAAGAAATTAGATTTAATTAGAAGACAATGTGAGTACTAGAGCATCTTCTGGATGGAAATGAATGGATCAAAGAGATTTGAATAGAGAAATATGCCATCCTAATTTTGGATTCATGTGCTGATTGATATTTGTTGCTGGTACTCATTCATCATGACTGACTAAGGTTTGGCATTCCTTATCAACATCTTTAGTGGATCTGAGGTGTGGATCAAGAAACAGAATGAATCCCAAAACACCTAAGGCCCTACCCATTCTGAGCCCATGGAAGTAGCAATCAGGAAATCAAACAACCTATTGCACTGGGCGAAACTGCTGCAAAAGACCTCTTGAAAGTATTAAAAAGCAGAGATATCACTTTGAAGACTAATGTGAGCCTGACCCAAGCCATAGTATTTTCAGTCATCTCATATGCACGTGAAAGCTGGACAATGAGTATGGAAGAACGAAGAATAATTGACTCCTTCGAATTATGGTGTTGGTGAAGCATATTAAATATACCATGGGCTGCCAAAAGAACGAACAAATTTGTCTTAGAAGAAGTACAGCCAGAATGCTCATTAGAATCAAGGATGGTGAGACTTTGTCTCACGTAATTTGGACATGTTATCAGGAGGGACCAGTCTCTGGACAAGGCCGTTATGCTTGGTAAAGTAGAGGGTGAGCAAAAAAGAGGAAGACTTTCAATGAAATGGATTGACGCAGTGGCTGCAACAATGGGCTCAAATATAGCAATGATTGTGAGAATGGCACAAGACTGGGCAGTGTTCCCTTCTGTTCTACATAGGGTCACTATTGAGTCAGAAATGACTCGAAGGCACCTAATTACAACAATCCGTTCTGGAATCATCTTAGATTGGTCTTTGGCCAGGCCGTTGGGAAATTAGATCAATTCTGGGGAATTTGTTCTTCTTAAGAGCAGCATAAATTCAAAACTAGAATTATGTTGGAGAGGCATTGTAAAGATATAAAGCTGAAATGGCCAATAAAAAGCAAAGATTTCACTTACTGATTTCAGGAAACATGAGAAAAAAACTAGTTCAACTCCATTATACTAAGATAAAGCAATGTTGAGACTTGCAAACACATTATATTTGGGACCAATAGTTACCATTCTTGAATAAAATCAACAGAATAAATATATGATTATAACACAAAATACTGCCTTATCCCAAATTTGGCTGTTGTCATCCTGTCAGCAGTATGGCAGATAAAAGCAACTTTGTAATAGCGTACTATATAAACATCTTTGTTGATTATCGCTTTATAGTATGCTTTGATAGTCGCGTACTGTATAAGCATCTTTGTTGATTATCAAGAATAGTATGTGGAAGGAATTTTGAAGGGCAGGTGTAGGAAATCTCTGAGTAGTAGCAGATCTCATTGTGATATGTGTGTTCTTCATTGTAGTAATTAATATTTTTTTGTAACAAAGCCATGATTGATTTAATCTGACATGACTTTATATCAATGGCTCCCTGAGAAGAATGATTCTAAAGAAAATATCAAGAAAAAGTAAATGTCTTATTTAGTGTAGCCAAGTTAATCAATTCTTATCAAAAGCATTGGTTTCTTAAATCAGAAGGAGAAAGATTTCTTGAAAAGGGTGATTAAAGAAACCAAGTGTATCATAAGTTAACTATTGGGTATTACTGGTAGTTATTCTTTTGTTTAGAAATCTTGCATGGGAGAGAGATAGGAAAAGAAGAGATTGAGTCATTTGGTTTCCTGTGTATTTCTTTTGATTGGAGCATATTTTGCTAATAAAGATCTTGGAAAGAGTTGCCTACTATCTCTATGTAACCCAAACAATCTGATGAAAAGTGAATTTTTTTTATTGTCCAGATGTTTTAAAAATATCCAGGTGTTTAACATTGCATAGAGAAAATATCTAGATGATTAACTGAATATTTTACTTTTTATTTTGATGTGTACTACTATATTGTAGACTTAGCCAAACTGGCTGTTCTCTTAGTAATTTGAATATGGGGTAGTAGAATTTGTAGAAACACAAGAAATATTTTCTGAGGAAGAAAAGCCATTTGGTCATTATATTTATTTGCTTTTGTTTGGTCATGATTTAATGGTTTTCTGTTTTTGTCATTTTTGAAAATGATAGGATATTATTTACTTTTATGATGCTTTATTTCTTTTAGGTGATCCTATCTCATGGATTGGCCTCAGGTTTGATTTACGGGGCATTTCTAATGCTCCTTCAGAATAAAGTTGTTCTTTGGGCAGTTCCTCAATTTTTCCAAAGGTGGCATCTGAGATTTATCTAAACCAGGAGGTTTCTTGGCCTTCATTTTCCTTTAGCCCCAGCAATGACAAAGAGCAATGGCTGCTTCAATTGAATGTAAGAAGAACACTTAGGGTTTGTCTCAGAAGAATCAAAGATTTCAGATCTTCTGAAAGATTGTTTGTACTCTTAGGGGGTCCTAAGAGGGGTCAAATGGCTTCTAAGAGTTTCTTAGCTAGATGGTTAAGGGATTGTATTAGGGAGGCGTATGTAGTTAAGGTAAAGAGGCTCCTAGGGTTTGTAAAGCTCATTACACTAGGACTTTAGCTGTTTCTTGGGCAGAGAGGTCGAAGGCTTCCACATTGGAAATTTGCAAGGTGGCCACCTGGGCTTCTCTTCATACCTTTTCATAGTATTATCTCTTGGATGTAGTCTCTTCTACAGATTCAGCTTTTGGTGGGAGGTTGCTCGTGAGCGAGAAAAGAACAGTGAAGAAAAGAAAGACATGTAGTTCCCACTTAGAGCTGCCAACAAGGCAAGTTGCTTTGTAGTGCACACAATGGGAACCTATGAAGACCAATTTGGGTGTGAAAGTGGATGTCACAGGGAAGTACTGCCAACCTCTACTCTCTATGAAAGAAAGCACAGTGTGGAAACTAACCAGAAGTACAAAATGAACCACAGAGAACTCTGTGGGGGAAAGCCATTCAGCAGCTGACGTTCCTGTGACCCTCTGCACTCTTCTAGGCTTCTTAATCCAGGCATGCTCTTAAAGAAATCAGGGTTGATTGTATGCGATAACTATATTTTAGAGCAATGAGCCAAAAATGGGCTACTTTATCTACACAGTGCTTATAAATATATAGCATTTTCAATATAATTTTACATATGTGAAATAATTTTCGAAATGTTCATAGAGCTCTTAAAAGTCTACAATGCTGAATTTTTAAATTCACCATTTTGAATTCCAAACAAACTCGTTAAAGCCATGAGTTATCTTCTTAATCTGGATTCATTGTTATTTATTAGTCCTGCCTAAAAATGGCCCTTTTTACTTGTCTATATAGGGTTAAATTTAAAATATTTAAATTTGGGGGGTATTTTAAAGGGTATCATATTTGCTTGACATTCATTTTCTATCTTAGTATAGAATTGCTCACCAACAAAAGCAGCTTTGGAAAGCTTATCTTTTTGTCTTACTCCTCTTCAAAATAGGCAGATGGTTTGCGTAAACATCTAAGCACGTTACTTTGAATGAATAAACATAATGTACTTGGGTATGAAAGGATAAATATAATTAACATTTTTCATAAGTGTTAAACTATGGCTACACAATGGCGGATACTTATTTTCAGAAACAGATCAGAGTTTATACTTCAAACTGATGTTATTTTTTCCAAAGTGAATGCCTTTTAAATTAGCTAGTTTTATGAGCTATCTGCAGAAAAGTAAACAGATTACAAATTCAAGTGTTTCTCCTCCGTGCCATTAGCAACTTGATCTTTATTATTTTTTTCAAACAGTGGTAAAAAAATGTTTGAACAAGACATAGGAATATATGATGAAAATTAAGCTTTTTTCCACTCCAGTTGCCTAGTTTCCCTTTCCAGAGGCAATCTATTCCATATATATTCCTATGTTAAAAAAAAACACAAAATGTTGTCATACTATGCAGCTGTTCTTTTTTACTTAACTATTCAGAAAACCTCATTCTGTCTTGCAACTGAAGAGTTTTCCATTGAGTGCACGTACCATAATTTGACTAGCTACTCATTGGTAGATATTCAGAGGGTTTTTTTTTTTTTTCTTAATCCTACTCATTTGCTATCACAAACACTGATATAGCAAATTTCTTTGAACTATGTCTTATATGTGCACAAATATATCTGGAGGGCAAATTTCTAACATGAAATTGCCAAGTGAAAATGTACAGACATTTTGGGAGAGATTGCCAAGTCAGTTTGTCATTTCTCTTCTGACTGTTAATGGTATTTTTGTTATGGAGGATTTTTTTTTTTTTACGACTTTTGTGTTTCGTGTCCTGAAAAGTCTTCTCTACACAGAACTTTTAGAAAAATATTTTGTATTCTTATAGGCTCATGATTTCATAGTAATTCTTTAATTTAAAAGTAATTCTTTTAAATTCTTTAAAATCTTTGATTAATCTTAAATTTATTTCAGTGTTAGAATTGGTCCTTATTTATAACACCATCTTCTTAAAAAGACATAAAATATAAGCCATAGAGAAAGTATTTCAGGTTGAATGATACAGCATTATTTCAGTCTCAAACCTTCTTTGCACCTTGATGTGTCGTAAGAAACTGAAGTCCATGGGCCCTTGGGATTCATGAATGAGCTTTACAAGAAGGTCTGGGAATTCCCAATAATGTGTGTGTGTGTGTGCCATATGGTCATATTGTGCATTTTTATATGGAGTGTTCTATCACTTTAACCAAGGTCTCAGAAGTGTTCACAAATCCAAAATGATTAAGAAACACTGAGTTGAGGAAACTTTTCTTCAGAATAGATAATGTCTGATAACGTTTCCCAAAAAGCTGTTGTTATTGCTTACCAAATGGAAATTCTTACCTCTTTAGTATACTTTCTGTACAAGAATGTTGAAACTAACTTCGATATCAGAACAGAATATTTTTATTTCTGTGAGCTCTACTCCTTAGGAATCATTCATAATCAAGTCCATAGAACCGCATTTAGGAAAAACACACACATGCATTTACTAGATAACTCTACTGTTTGCAAGCTTTACCAAAAGGAATAAGTAAGATTTTGCAATTTGCTTTGCCTAGAAAATATGTAAAAATTAATTCTTGAAATTCCTTGTAAGTTGGAAAAACTCAAAGGAAAGTTAGGTCATAGTATATGTAATTCATTATCATATACCAAATCTAAGAAAAAAATTAAGGCAAATGCTAAATCATTCATATCAAATGAGCTATTGTTAATAGAACTTTAATGAAAAGGTGGAAAGATTTCTTTCTGGAGTATTTATTCATTTATTATATTTTTATCAGTTTATTTTTTTCCCCATGGAAAAGAGTTCCTTAATTCTGAAAAAAAAAAAAGAAAAGAAAGAAAAATGCTTTCATTTTAGAAACTATGGATTGTTTCTTATCTATTGCAGGATTTATATCTTTCAAATGAATTATTGATATGTATGTGGAGGTGTGTGCGTGTGTATGTATATTAGGTATACAGCTTTTCTATATGATTAATTTTAGCCTATATCTATTAATCACTTCTAGTATGGTCTTTTTTTTTTTTTTTTTTAGGCATTTTGGAGACATCCAGTAAAGAAGTTATAGGGAAACCTAGAGCAAATGAAGCCAGTATTCCTTCAGAGCAATTGCTACCAGGAAAAGAGGTATGGGGAAAGAGAGTGGTATTTTTTATTCATATATGATAGTATTGTCTTATGTGTGTGAATCCATTATGAATGAAAATGTCTTGAGTTTTACTCTGTTACTAAAAAAATAATTCATGGTTGGAAACTAGCTTCCAAGCTTTTGACAAAAATTCAATTAATGGGGACACTACCTTTTTACACACTCTGCTAATCGGAAGGGTAGGGAGATAGAAGTCAGGAGATCTTTGTTTTCATCCCGAGTCAGGGGCTGCACTTTGAAAATTTGGTTCATAGATAATTGCTGAAAAGTAAAAAAAAAAAAAAAAAAATGGAGATTAAAAAAGGAGAAGGAAAGCAGAAAGAAGAGTTTGAACTATCTTCTTATTTTGGCGTGCCCATCTTATGCCTGTTTGCTCTCAGATCCATTCCCACTTTTCTTCTGCTCTGCTCTGCTCTGTATTGTTGAGAATTACATTGTCCAGGTTCCCTTGCTTTCTGGACTCTAATTTGGCCAGTGAAAGGCACTGATGAAAGACTGGAAGGTGGGAGTTGGGGAGAAACCAGGGTGTTTCTTTTTCACCCTCTGTTTAGGGGACATTTCTGGTGGTGGCTATGACTCCTCCATCTCCATGGCTCCTGCTTCTACCAGACAGTGCCCTCCTCACCTCCCCATCACCAACCCCCTCCCCAGTGTTTCCAGATCCACCTGGTAGATATGCTTTAGTTTTCACGTGTGCCGTTGGCCCAAGCAGTTAGAGTCCATAGCGCAGTCTCCTTTCTTTGTTTCTTCAGCCCAGAAGACAGTAATGGCTTCCTTTTTTGCTTTACAGCCCATGTTTGGTTCCTGAAATTTTTCATCACCTTTAACCAACACCTACATTAAAATTGTTCCTTCTAAAATACCTACAGTGGTTTCTATTTTCTGAATGGATCCTGACTAGTATATTAAGTAAATACTAAAAAAGACAAAAGAGCATGTGATTATAGCAGAGCTTCAGTTTTTTCAGCCTAGAAATCAAGGGAAATAATCAGGAAAATGAAGTTATACATTATGCTTTAATCAGAAACCAAACTAAGTACTAAGAAACTGGCATTAGGTAATAGAAGAAATGGGACTCGGCAGGCATCTACTTTGTGCCTAGAACAGAAAGCCATGATTTCCTCTTTTTTCTTGGATCAATTAATACTAAATCCTCTCTATTCTAACTAGAATACGTATGATGCCAGAAAAATAAGAGGGGACGGGTAGAAGCAAGAAATATATATCAGGGTCTTAAAAACAGACTTCTGGGAGGAAAAATTTGAGTAGCAAAAGTCTTCTTTTTTTTTTTTTTAAGAACAGCTAATGTGCTTGCTTTTCCATATTTTGAAAAGAGAATTTAGATAGGCCAAGGTGTCATAATTACATATAAATTACCATGGAGAAATGTAATTGTCACTGCATACGCACAGAAAAAATTGTCAGTGCAGCCATGGCAATTAATGGCAATTTTTACCACAATACATTTCCTTGAATGAATGAATTTTAATGAATAGAAATGTCCTGATGGGAAAAATTAAAACCAGGGTTTTGTTGTTGTTGTTTTTAATTTTCGAGGAGGCAGATTCTTTTTCACATTTCTACTATAAATGTGTCCCAAGGAAATACTTTTATAGCCTAAGGACATGACCACTTTAGTTCTAATGTTTCACTTATAACAAAGGAGATTATATGACTGAGTAGATTCAATTATTGATTAATTTTATGCAATTATAAGAGAGATGTGTTTTCAGACCCTGTGATATTAAAGGTCTGAATAAACTTTAGAAAGTTCAGTTACAACTTAACTCTAAGCATAATGAGAACAAAAGCCAGATTTTGTGATTATAGCGTCATTGAATCATAGAATTTAAGCTCTAGAAGATTAATCATTTCATTACTTTGTATAGTACATACAGAAAGCATTAAATTAATGCAGAGTGGGGTATGCATACAAGAAAATTAAGTTAATGATCATAATCTCAATAATTTTAGGCTGAAAAGTACCTTACAAATTATCCAATTCTATTTGTTTTTTTAATTTCTTTTTCTAACAAAAAGCCTGTGATCCAGAAAAACCAGTAATTCTGTCAAGGATATAGAGCCTAGAGTCTTCTGAAGTTGCAGTAGGTGACTTGTTACTGTAAACAAAGTTACATTAAAATGCAGAAAGTTTAATTCTAAGCATTTGTTCAGGCTTCTACCCATAATGTCTTTAGTACTTTAGAGAACATTGGCGGAATCGGGGGAAATATACATTTATAAATATATTACCTTATAAAACATATGGACCAAAAGAAAATAATGCCAGCCTCCCTGCCCTCCGAGACCCACATTTTCTGGAACAAAAGTAGTGCTGCTTACCACTTTGTGAGTGGAGAGACTAAATAAAATTCTAAGCAAGTAAAAATTCAGAAAGGTGCAGGGCTGTGTTTTTTCCGAGAAATTTATTTTTTACTGCTGTATTTTGGCTTGTTTTGATTTCTGCAAGTGAAAAAGAAATAAAAGATTGAATATTAAATGCTGTCTTATGTTGCAATACTTGTTAACAATAAACTATAAAAGAGACTATAAAAATCTAATTTAGACTTTATTAAATATATTGGATTTAAAGGTTGCTTTTTTTGTGTGATAAATAGTAAGTATAGCTTTCAGCTCTCGTAAAGATGGTTTTATTGAACTATATTTAAGAGATTAAATTTTGAAAAAAGTTTTTGATTAAATCCACTGATGAATTAAAATGAAATGTCAGTATATTACTATGTGTAAGGAATGCACATGTTTTTGTATATTGCTTTATTCACTAGGTAATATTTTCAGGTTGTGTAAGAATGGCTTTTGCAGTATATCAAAGAATACCTATATTCAACATATTGAATGAAAGTAATAATTTTATATCTATAATAATAGTAATATTTGTTGCTGAGTTGAGATTAATATGACTTTATATAAATTTATATTTCAGGCTACTTTACTAGAGTTTGGCTGGAGAAATGCATTTAAAGAAGTATCTCCTTCCATGGCACATTGCATGATAACAGCAATTGAAGATTTTTCTACAAAAATTCTCCAACAGGAACAGAATGAAAGATCTCTGGCTGTAAGCTATACTATGAAACTTGTAAACGTCCAGCAGGTTTGGCAAGGCAGTCACCTGATTCCTGAGGAGGACCAACCAAAGAAAATTGCAAAGGCAAGCATTGAGCCAAATTCTCTCATATTGTAGACTGGGATTTTGTTTTGTTTTAATATAAAGCATTTCAAGAAGAAACCTATAGATCTAATTGTGAAGGCTCTTTGACAAACACTTCATAGGTGACCCAATACCAGTTTTCTCTGGTATCCATGAGCCATTGTTATCAAAATGACTTATACCTGTTGCCAGCTTATTGCTCCATGAGTCTGACTGAGGCAGCTGAAAAGGGAGCCTTAGTGTCTTCATGGGTAGGTGAGAAACATTGCAAAAACTGTCTGTTTTGGATATCTTTCAAATGCATCCAGAAAAAATGTAGGCGGTTAAAGGGGATGCTGTCTTACATTGGCTTGGGTAATTTTTAAATCTTTATTCACAATTAACCAAATAAACATTTGATTTCCTTAACATCGTTCCTACATCTTTGCATGTGTTTTGAGATTCACAGAACATACTGAATAAATAGAAATAAATTATGGAAATAAATAAGTACATTTACTCAGCATTAAGTCCACAATGAGTTTAGCAACTTCTGAGATTTTTTTAGGAGAGAGTTCTTAAAGATGGCTTCTTTATTCTGCTGCTCCCACTCTGAGGCTCCAGAACATTCCCCAGGGAAATCTGTTAGCCGATCTGGAGCAGAGATAGGCTTCTCCTTCCCGCCTACTACAAGCCCTCTGCCATTAAGAAGGCGTGGATACATAGTAGATAGTGAAAAGCTAGGTACACCACTTCTGAAATTTCCTTACTCCTTACCAATAGCATAAGAAGATATACATGAGATTATTTCTAATGCTTCTAGATTATTTAAGTTAAACTGACATTTATATGTGGTGCTTAATAAAAACAAATATATTTTATGAAAATTTAGCAAAAGAGAATTAGAATAAATTCAAGAAAATGCAAACATGGTAATACCAAAGATAACATGTTTTCTGAGTTCTCTTAACTACAAATAATGGTATCATCATGTAAAGCTGTCTCATGAGTTTTTCATAATGTCTGGTAAGCATAATGTTTCAAGGTTATATATAGAAAAGCTTCATTTTGGTATTTCCTTATCTGACGTAAACATTTTCTACAACTGAGAAATTGATTTTATAAAGCTATATCATTATATTTATGTTTGATGCCAGATTCATTATTTAGGAATTTGGCTCTACTGTACATAAATTACATGGTGCTGTCAGAGCACAAATAACTCAGTGCCACATTTATTTCTCCCTAGTTTTGTTCTGACATCATGGAAAAACTTGACACAATGCTTCCACTGGCTCTGGCATGCAGAGATGATTCTTTTCAGGAAATTAGAGCAAACTTTGTGGAGGCCTGTTGTAAAGTGGCAACAGCTGTCCTAGCGAGACTGCAGGAGAGAGGCAAGGAGGTCCCTTCCAAAGCACCCCTGAAAAACTTGCACACACTGCTCTCCACAGCTGTATACGTCTTCCAGCATTTTATGCGCTATGATAATTTGATGAAAGAAACGACTAAGAAGTGAGTGTCATTTAAATGAGGTTGATGGCTATGCCAAAAGGAATATGTAATCTTTGGATATCACAGGGAGTGAAATTTTGATGGTAATATTTGAGAACAAGAAAATAATAATTAATGTGGTGAAATTATTTTCATTTGTCCTGACTAGGAAATTTCAAAAAGGTGGACCACGGAATACATGCAAGTAGATTAGGTAATCTCTCTCTGATGGCATGCTAAAAGGACCCATGCGCTTTCTGAATTCTAACCTAGAGCATGTATTTTCTGTATATTGTTAGGACATGATGAAATAAACCCCTTCCATTTTGTAAAAGGCACATTATACTAACCACACTGAAAAGGAAAAATAAACTTGTGTTTGTGCCATATATATACAGCTGTGAAATATACATTTGTCTTTTTTTTTTTTTTTCCTAAGCTATCTGGCTGTTAGGAGCTGACAGTGAAAAGTGTATTTCAGTCTATTCTAATGATTAATATAAACATATTTCAGAACATCCATTGATTCATCGCTATCCATAATATTCAAAGAGGACGCATTTGACAGTCTTAATTCTCATCTAATGGTAATCTGCAAAAAGTATATGTTTGCTATATAGAGAATGGAGCCCTTGTGGCCCAGTTGTTAAGCATTCGGATGCTAACCAAAAGGTCAGCAGTTCAAATCCACCAACCGCTACTTGGAAACCCTATGGGGCAGTTCTACCCTGTCCTGTAGGGTCGCTATGAGTCAGAATCGACTCAATGGCAATGGCTTTGGGTTTTATTTAAAAAAAAAAACCCACTGCCGTCAAGTCGATTACGACTCATAGCGACCCTATAGGACAGAGTAGAACTGCCCCATAGAGTTTCCAAGGAACACCTGGCGGATTTGAACTACCAGCCTCTTGGTTAGCAGCCGTAGCACTTAACCACTACACCACCAGCGTTTCCTTAAGAGAATGAAAATGACGTAGGTATTATCACTTGGTCTTTCTGGTCACCCTTGCAGTCTCCAGAAAATAACATGATTCCTTCCAAAGGTGACACATGAACTTGGAAGCCCACTGCGACCTGAGAAACCTATCCCATATTCCTTATTCAGGCTTTGTAGTCCCTACTTATGAAAGAAAGTGGTGTGATATAAATAGCTAAGAATAAAAATAAGTAAAATGAATTTGACTAGATGTAGAATATAACTATGATGTTTCTTTAGTTCTCATAGGTAGTCAAATATTGTGATTTCTACGTGAATTTATAAACAAAATGTGCTGGAAATCACCTTATTTCTTTCGAGTATTTTAAAACAGTTCATGAGATAATTGACATCTACCAAATTACAATCTTCTAAAACAAAAGGAGTGTGGTTGTGGGATGTATGATAGCCTTTTAAAAGTTGGTTCTGACAAGTGCATGTTGTTCTCTAGTAATAACGATAACCTAATGCCTAAATAATGCCCTGATCTCTAATGATAGGCTTACAAAGAGTTCTTTTATTTTTGAGTGATGTATTGACAATGCAGTTTGTCTCAAGTTGAAGCGCATATATGTAGAACAGCAGATGTACATTTTCAAAGGGCTTGCAAAACAAAGGCCAGCTTTTTTTTTTTTTTTTTTCTTTTCTTTTTGGAAAGTGAATGTGGATGCAGACTCTGGCATTAGGAGGAAATGAATGATTGATATCTAATAATCAAAACCATTTGTAGTACTGGAGATTGTTACCTCCTACCGCACAGGCCTTAAATCTCTGTCTCTTTGATCATTCACTCTGAACAGACCCGTATTCCTGGTGCCTGTCCAACGATATCAGGAATTCATCAACACTCTACAGTTTCAAGTTACGGACTACTGCGTCAGAGTTTGTGCTACAAGCATTTTACAGGATGCTGAGAGCCACCACTGGGATGACTACAAAGCTTTTTATGAGGTGTGAAGTTAAGTTTACTATCCCTCCTTTTTACACAAATATGTTTTACTGCCTACCTGCTTTCTGGCTAATTAGAAACATGAGCTTGGCATTGCTAACACACGAAGGCTGTTAGGATAATATTTTTTAAATATTGAATTTGTACTTTGGAAAAACACAGTTTTTAAAAACCTAATATAATTAGACACCAGAACTCTCCTTCTGCTTAAAAGTAAAAATAACTTAATTTGAGATGCAATGTTGCAATGCTATATAATAAATTGGAATATAATGGGATACAATGAAAACCCAAAAAGGTAACAAAGCCAAAATGCTACAACCTTCCAGTTTTTCCAATGGCATCAGTTATAGATATCCTTGCATTTATTTTTGTTATGTATTTCCATCTGTCTTTGATAAATACTTTTTATTAAGTAGATTTATTCTTTATAATTTTCCCATTCTCGTTGTGAGTTCTTATGAGTGGGCTTTAAGACCCATCTGATCATTTATAGCTTGCCTATTTTCATTTCATGTTCAGAAATCCCTACTTTCCATTGAATTAAAACCAAATGATTCCCAGTATAACCAAACCCAGGATCAACTAAAATATTCGTCATCAAGCTTCATTAGTTTCCCTTTCTCTAAATGTCATTGATTATACATAGACCACAATATTTGAAATTCCTTGAAGTTTTTTCCAGGATAGGGTGAAACATTTATAGTATCTTAATAAAAGATGTTCAGGGTTATAAAAATTTCATCAGCCAAGCCCAGTTTCAGTAGCTTTTCCACTTCACCCTTTCCTCCAGGTTGAAGCTTATGATTTTTGTTTTTCTTGATTATCCTAAATCTCATGGAGTATTGAGGAAAACAGAGTGGAGTTTTATTCAGTGCAGTCACACTTGTCACCACCCTAACACTGAAGGTTCCCATGGCTCCAATTACATCCGGGTTACTATCATAATAAATGTGGCCACAACAGATAGGAGCAGCTAATAAGATGCTCTTCTGAGGACTTTTGTTTTTTCTAAGTCCATTTCATCTCTTCTTTAGAGGACTTTCCCAGGTAGTTTTTCTTTTTGCAAGAGCATCCATATACGGTTTTCCAAACTGATATACTTCAAAAAGCAGTGGTAGCAGAGAGCAGACTGAGAAAGAAAGAGAAAGTGGTATGGTGCAGCTGGTAGCCTGAGAGAAGAAAGAGAGAATTGGTCTTCCCCTCTCCTGGCAGCGTCACAGCTTGCTTATTTGCCTTGAGGTAAACAAAGAGGTTGAAAATGAATCCATCTCATGTTTCTAACTATTTCAATATGTCAGTGTACTAATGAGCAGTTTCATATGATGTTTTCATTGAAGAACAGATATCATCTCACTATATGTCCAACACGGTGATATTATGTCTCCTCTTATGCAAATTGGGAACTAGAATAGTTGTACAGTACAAATAATAAGTGGATGCCATGGAGAACCTATTATTGAAGTTACCAAGTATTTAAAAAAAAATACAACAACCAAATTACCATGTAACACCCAGCGCTTAGATCTTATGACAATGCTTTAGCTTCAAAGGCAGAAATAACTAGTTACCCTGTGATTACATGGTACTATAGCTTCCATATACTTACATGGTCAGTAGTTACAATTTAATTGCATAGTTAGTGGTTGTTATTTATGCCCAGAAAAATAAAGTGTTACTACTGCTTTTTTATATACCAAAAATAAGAAGCTTCTAAAAATAGCACAAATTTTTTACAGCTTCAGTAACTGGAGTACCTGACATGGTTTTATCTCTCTTACTGCATCCTTTTCTCCTCCTCCCCCCATTGTTCCAACTGATTTGTAAAACAGAACTAGTAGGTTTTTGGCAGGGCCATTTTGAGAGGAAAGGAGATGATATCTGCCTGACTGGAGGCTCAGGGTAGGATAGAGATCTCAGGGGAACCTATCACTATGTGCAGAGCACAGTAAAGAAACAGTAAAAGAATTTACAAGATACAAAGCAATATTTTCTCATGTTTTGTGATATCAAGTGAGCTCTGGATACATTATTTCCATGAACAGTTATTTTCTAAACTGTCAGGTTGAGGGAGTCAGAGAGTTCAATATCTCTTTGATGAGGTGCTGGTCAGATGGCGCAGTGGGCGTTCAGATTACGTTGAAAATTAAGCTTTTAGTGCAGTTGACATCTGCTCAATTTTAGGAACTTGTGTTTTCCAATAGTCAAAGAATAAAGAATTGTCTGTTCAAAGATAATATTGAGTGGCTTATACAATAAAGCCCAGCTGCTTGTGTCCTGATAATCTAAATAGAAGCTCACATCTGCTTACGTTATAGTGGGCCTGGAAAAGTAACAGATGTTTACTGGCAGAATACTTTTTGAAATGACAACAAATAGAGAAACAGGCCAGAAAAATTAGTGAATCACATTTAGTTTAATGAAAACCCTTGCATACCACTGAAGTTGTACACATTTTGAAGAGAATTGTTACAACAATGACCAGTTCTGAATATTTCTAAGCAGGAAGTTTATTTTTCAAAAATCTTAAAAATAATTTTTTTTCTTTTTTAGTTTTTAAGAAAAAGAAATCTGTATGCTTTCGACTTTTTTTATTTTATCCTTGTTTAAAAATAACAATTAAGGGAATTGGTTTTTCATATTTTGAAAAATATAAGACATCCTGTTGACCACATTACTCTAAATACCCATCCACTGCCATCGGGGGAAGTTAGTGGAAATCACTCATACTCATCATTACATCCAGCTGGGGTCAGTTTTTGCTTGCATTTACATGTACCACAAAAAGTCCGAGAGTTATCAAGCTTTAAAACGCCTTTCTTAGTTTAAGAACTTTAAATAAGTATTCTTTATCACAGAATGCACAACAAAGAAAGCATAAGAAGCCATAATTTTGCTACTTCAGTATTAATATTGTAAATTTTTTTTTTTCTTAAATGGTTTAGATGTCCATCTAGCCAGGAAAGCAGAAGCTATGATCAAAATCCCCTCCCATTTGCACTTCACTGACATTTTGGTGCCCAAGTTTCCCACCAAAGGAATAACAGTTCTATTCATTTACATACTTTATTTGAAATTCAATAGATAGTAAGTCTAAATAATTATTATTTTTGCTGTCACTGCAAAAGATGTTAGCAGTCAAAGAAACTACCAGAAGAATAATATGTAAAGAAATTGCTAGTAATAGAATCTTCACAAGAAGCTATCAATCAACTTTTGGTAAAAGAGAAGAGCAGATATCTTTTTAGACGACATTTGTTTGAGGAATATAGGTAGTGGACGAAGCAGAAATTTTAGGGCTAAGAGGATTACTTAGAGATAAAATGGGAAGTTTTACTAGTTCAACTTTTAGTATACTAACATAATCATGATAATGGTTGTAGAAAGCATTCTATTTTTCCTATTTCAAATAATCTTTTGATCTGGCTTGAAGAAAATGAGGTCAAGCTACTAACATACCTTACCAAGAGCGCACTAACTAATGCTTGTAAAACACCTGAGGCCACCTTCTCATTTCTGCCTGGTCCCTTGGGCCTTGGTCGCTCTTGGGTCTCACTCTGTAGTCAGGGGAAATTTGGCATACAGAAGAGATCTGTCGGAGGTGGAAAGGAATGGCAATCTGGACACTTAGAAGTATGAAGTGCCGTAAAAATACTAAGAAATGATGATAGCATCAGCCTCTGCTTTACAGTCTTATAAAAACAGGCTATTGTAAGATCTATTTCTAGAATTATTACTAAAATGCTATGAGTTAAATGTTGTTGTTTTAGGTGCCATCAAGTCGATCCCAACTCATAGCAACCCTATGTACAACAGAACGAAACACTGCCAGTCCTGTGCCGTACTCAAAGTCCTTGCTATGCTTAAGCCCATTGTTGCAGCCACTGTGCCAATCCATTTCATAGAGGGTCTTCCTCTTTTTGGTGACCCTCTACTTTACCAAGCACGATATTCTTCTCCAGGGACTGATCCCTCCTGACAATATGTCCAAAGTACATGAGATGAAGTCTTGCCATTCTCACTTCTAATGAACATTCTGGCTGTACTTTTTCTAAGACGCATTTGTTTGTTCTTGTGGCAGCCCATGGTATATTCAATATTCTTTGTCATCATCATAATTCAAAGACCTCATCAGTTCTTCTTCGGTCTTCCTTATTCATTGTCCAGCTTTTGCATGCATATGGGGTGACTAAAAATACCAGGGCTTGGGTCAGGTGAACCTTAGTCCTCAAGGTGATGTCTTTGCTTTTTAATACTTTAATGAGGTCTTCAACAGCAGATTTGCCCAGGGCAAATCTGAAATAACCTAATGTAATAATCTTCAAAAGTTACCCCTCTCCCTGGTTTCATGCATTGTGGTAAGTATGTAGTATACAAGTTTATTTTTCCTCCAGTCATTTCATTATAATATAAAATCTGAAACATTTATAAAATTATCTCAATGATGTGATTGTAGTCTCAAAAAATATACTTACTTAAACAATTTAAATAATTAGATTTTAATTTTGGAAGAATCAGCCTATTGTCTTAAACTAGTATGACTTGTTAAGCAACTACAAAGCCAATTGTTTAAAAGTGAACTTTAAATCCTAGGCTAAAAAAAAAAAAAAAAATAGGAGTAGGTAAATTAAGGATATGCTACATTAAATGCTTGTGGTCTGGATTTGTGCTGGAATATCTGGTCTTGTAATTGAAATAGAACATATGTTCCTTTGTCAATAAGGATGTTTTACATCTTGTCAAAAATCTTTCCTGGTCATCTAGTGTGTCAAACTCTCCAGCTATTTCCTTTCAGCCTGAACTAATTAGGTTTATAGGAAGCAAACTGACTTTCTGGAAGATGTGATTCCATTGTTTAACGTGTGGTGGTTTTGCCAGGGGGAAAGATGCTCCTTCTCGCTCCAGATGTGGCATTTTTTCTGCTGGGCTCTTCATCACGATCTCTGGACCATTCTGCCTCCTAAAGTAGCCCAGGAGGTTCTTGCAGAAGTCCTAGAGAAATCTCTGGGTCTCCTGGCCTCCAGATATGCTCGGGCCCACCCCAGTTATAAGAGAACTCCACAGATAAGGTAACTAGAATTTATGAAACCCATTGCTTTCAAGAATTTTTTTCATTAGTTGGTATAATGCAGAATGTAATTCTGAATCTCATGACATAACTCCTTGTATATTTAACATGTTTCTAACATCTGAAAGGAAATCATATTCAATTCTCCTGAGATATTTAAGTGGAAATGTAGAACTTGAATCAAAATAACTTTGCTCCTTTTTTTTTTTTCTTTGAAAAGTTTTATATAGATCCCACTTGCTTTTAAAAAGTGATTCAAGCTCTCTTGCAGTACAGGTCATACAGCCACAAAGGTTGATAAGATAAAGAGAGAAAATTAAGTCCCAAAATGGAGAAAAACTAGCTGTGCTGTAGTAGAAAGGCCAATCTGACTTTGAGCTTCTAGGCTACCAGGGGATTTTAGTTTTTGTTTGTTTTTTTAAGCCTATAAAAATAGTAGTTTATCTTCAGTAAGGAAACTATTTTCTCTTATCATTTTTCTCCTTAATATATTCTAATTCCTTTTTCTGTTTATTTATTTATTTTCATTTCTTCTCATTGTGTATTTCTAAAAGCCAGTTCAACAAATGTGAAATCCCAGAAAATGAGGAGCAACAGTCATTAGGTATTAAATCAGAGGCCGAAATATAGCGGAATTCTATGACTAGGCAATGGCTATTACCAAAATGCGATTATATTACAACCGTGATCTATATGAAGAGATATCTTTGGTTTTACATATATTACATCTGATGTGAATAAGACCTGTCTTTAGTATAAAAATATTTTTTGTAGATACATTTTAGAAGGAACTTATACACATCAGAGGCTTTTTTTAAAGGCAGTAGGAATCATTTCCTGATCACGTTCCCGTAAAACAAGCTGCAATTTGAAGGGCGTGTAGGTCCTGGTACGGTGTTTCATAAATATGGTATTTCACACAGGCTGTTTTGAATTACTGAACAAAGATTTTTTTTTTTTTTAAATTGAACTCTGAAGAATAAATGGAAAATTCCTTTTAGCGAAGAATATCTTCATTTTTTTCCTCGTGTAGAGTAAATCACTTTTGACTATGAAGTGGCAAGTCATTATGAGATATTTGTGAAATCAGATTTATTGCTAGCTCATGAAATAGATAGTATATTTGATTAATTAGCTTCACTACAGAGACTTTTAGTTTTTATTTTCTGGATGGTGGCAAAAAAAAAAAAATGCCATACAAAGCTAGAATTGTTTCTTCTAGTTTTTATAAGTAAAATACATATTTTCATATGAATGGTGAATCCTAAATCACTCTTGTTGTAGAAATCAGCTGTATTATCTGTGTGTATATACATATATCTTGGATTAGCAATTATTTAATCAGCAATTAGAGCAAATGGATACAAACTACAATTAAATAAAGGTGATTGATTACTGGTGCTTTTAGTCTTCCCATAGCCTCTGCTATCTGTATTGCAACTGTCACATAACTAAAGTCATATATGTGTGTGTGTGTGTGTGCATATATATAGTCTATATTATATATTACTAATATATACATTTATTATATATGTATAATAACTGAGGTCAAAATGTCATTTTAAAAGATCCTCAAACTTGTTTTACTTTTCACTTCAAAATTACCATCATCTATATCTTCTTCAGACCTGAATTAAATAAAAACAAGAAAAAATTAACTGAGGTTTGTACATATATAACAAAATCATATTTAAACAGATGTTTGGGTCACTGTTAAAACTCAAAGAAGATAGAAACAAAAAAATGAGTTTTTGAATAAGACAAATAATACAGCCTATTTTCCACAGAAGTAATTAACACTGAAAATTTTGGAACTATAGGTTTTTTGGTTTGTGCTTCTGGTATCATTTCTTCTCCTCTCCCACTTGCTAGGAGAACATGCCACCCAAGCTCGTGATTTTCTTTTGAGAGCTTACACTTGGTAAGGAGAATTGTTCTGCTAACAAATGTTTGCCTTCCATATATGTATGGATAATAGCTTTTTGTTTTGTTTTTTAATCTACCTTCTCTCTTGCTCAATGTAATTTCAGGGATAGACTTAGAGCTTTCTGAATATGTATACATATTTTAAAAAGCACTCCACACTTCACTATTATAGACCTCTCTATCCCTAAAGACAGTTCTACTATGGGCCACCCAACACCTGGAAACTCAGAAGCTGCCTTTGATGCTGTCTGTCTTTGATCTCTGAAGCTCTGCTATCTAACCAAATGATTTTATTCATACATATGCTTAATATGAGCAATATGGATGAAAGTGTATATACCAACCTGAAGATTATGTCTTTTAACATGCTGTTCTTCTTTTTCTTTCCAATAGACTTGATGTCACAACAATTTTAATATGCACTGAGAACATGTTATGGTCAGTCTGTACATCCGTACAGAAACTTTTGAATCCTCATGAATATATAGATAATAAAATTTTTAAAATTCACACTCATTGTAATAATCTGCTTACAACGTTAGTCATTTTGACTTCACCATTAACAGAATTATATAAGTAAGTATCAAATATATTTTCTATTTAGCTATTATGATATATAAAATTATGTGACTTAACAAAGTTATATTCAAACTAGTTATTGAATTGTGTGAAGTAGCAAGTAGGATTTTTTTGAAGTGCATTTTTAATATTGTGAATTGGGCCATCTTTATACAACTAACAGCAACCAAGAAGGTTTTCTTCCTTCTTAAAGTAACTTAGTCTTAAATGGTACATTCTATCTCTATTGGCCAATCTAATTCAGTTTATAAAGATTCTCTACAATCAGAATCGTCTTGAACTGTCCTATTTGAGTTGTTTAAATGATTACATCATTAGTTGGCTATCTCAGTCATTGCTTGATACTCTATGAAAAAGAAAATCATACCTGATTTTTTTTTTGTTTGTTTCTAAAAATACATTTTGGCTTTTAATTTTTATAAGGCAATTTACTCTAATAAAGAATAAACTTTAAAAAATGGTTTTAAGAGTCTTAATGACCCCACACTACCAGTTAATCTGCCAAAAATTCCCAGTTTTAATGTTAGACTTTCATGTCTGATCTAGTAATGTCAAATTACTAATAAACAGAAATAAGCAATTACATTGAAATATGTAGAAATATCTTACCTAGCTAAATAAATCTTAAAATTTTGAACTACCTTGGATTTCTGGTTAATTTGTTTCAAATTTGTAATGTTATAGAATAGGTAGGAATAGACCTTGTAATAAAATATGAATATAATTATATTTCAAACTTCCTTCAAAATTGTCCCTTTATTTTGAAAGACTACATAATTGTACATTCTTAGTTTGAGAGTAAAAATTTGAGATAATATTTTTACTTTTTAGGATAAATTAGGTAAAGTATTCCTTTCTTTAACATTTTAAGAAGGGTGGTATAAAAATCTTGATTTTGAGTAAATTTTGAGACTTTTGTGCCAGAAATTCTAAGAATAATTAACAACTTTGATTTCAATTTCCCTGTAATTTTCACCCACTCTTTAACTTTTAACAAACCGTTGTTTACAGATTGTTTCTTCTGGCAACCCTAAGTAGGGAACTAATTTTAGAAATGGAGGATTCTTTCAGAAAGAGGAAGAAACAGTAAGATAAATTGCCATAAGGTTGGGATTATATACATATTGGTTCATAATCATGAAAAGCCCAAGGTCTGAGGCCCATAATAAATCCTAGTAAACTAAACTAATTTACCATAGATGAAAAAATTGCTATGCTCTCAGTTCAATGGGTCATTTCATCTAAGAGGAAGGCCCTGTGAAAATTAGGAACAAAGCTGACCAATTTCATGGATTGGTCATGGTGAGCAATATCGAATTTCATGGTTTGTCACAGATGAATAGAAAAATTTCAACCCCCAATGCATTTATAAAACAAATAAATTATTATTGATTGCATATTGTAATAATAATAACATACGTTCATTACTGTTAACCTATGGTGTTTTGATACAAATTTTTAACAACTATGCAAGTACTCAAATCTCTGTGATTTGTGCGTTTGATATTGCACTGTAACCTCATTCAACACATTTAAATTGCTAATTTCAACCAGGATCACTGAACATTTTACACCAAGCACTGCCTCTGGGTTTTTTGTAATATAAAGTATAGACAGTTGTATTGCTTTGAAGCATCAACAAAAGTCTAGATACACTTTCTTCTCTAACATTTCTCAGTTCATAAAAAATTTCACAATTTTTATCCACTTGGATGATTTAAATTTTATGATTGTTTTCCTCAAATATTAATGTAATCTTTGAAATATATTTTGCTTTGTATTAACAAAGGGAAAGCCACAGGGCAATGCCAACTAGGTAGAACATTGTGTGCAAGAACCCTACTGATACATTTCTCTTCCTTTCAAAGCCAGGATTTAAAGTTCTCATATTATTAGTATTTTAGGAAAAAGCATATATTTATCTCACATTAAAAAATTATACCATGTGCTTTGAGGAACTGGTGGAAAAGTAACAGTCAGATGTTGATAGTATTGAATTTTTATGTGCTTAACCTGACATTTGTCTTTGTCACTCTATGTGATATGCCATTTTAGAAGGTGACTGCTTTTATTTCATGTAGCTCTGGCAGGTAAACTGAATATATTTTCCTTCCTGAGTTGAGTGTAGGACCACTAAACCCCAGGGTAGGAACACATGATTTTAAGTTATTTTCCAGAAGAATAAAACCTGTTTGCAAAATTGTGTGCTCTTTTTTAACTCTCCTTTGTAGATTTCTGTTAGAATGTTGTAAAAGAAGCACTTTAGGTTTGTCCTCCAGGGAAACAGCCCTGCTGACACATAAAATATTCACCATGTATTTTCCAAAGTGTCGTTCTTTCAGAAAGGCAGTTAAACTACACTGTCAGCAGCGCACCCACATTCCCATGCACACACACACACGCATGCCTACACAGTGGTTTCGTGTGTGGCATTTTGCTTGCATAGCATATTAATTCTAGTTTTGTATGGTATGTTAAAATGTAATTCATAGAATTTCAGGTAAATGCAATTTAGTCAAAAATGAATCTTTGACTAGCATGGTCCATATACCCCGTTATCAAGCCACTGCTTGATTGTGTCCCTCTCGAGATTGCTTTTCACAGATGGCCCCAAGTTCACCCTCCTTCCCACTAATCAGGGTCTGATGGTACCTTATTCTTTTTTTTCACCATATATGTTTACTATGTACCTACTACAGACCAGAAACCCTGGTGGTGTAGAGGTTAAGAGCTACAGCTGTTAACCAAAAGGTTGGTAATTCGAATCCACCAGGTGCTCTTTGGAGACTCTATGGGGCACTTCTGCTATGTCCTGTAGAGTCGGTCTCTATGATTCAGAATCGACTGGGTGGCAACGAGTCTGGTTTTTGGTTTTTCCTACAGACCAGATATTGTGCCAGTGATATAATGATCCTCAGCATTTTCTTACCTTAAAGAGTTATTTTCATCATAGGACGTCATCCAGGAGCAGGGGAAGTATGGGAAACTATATCTGACAGCAAGTGTCTTACTTCTGTTTCTCTCACTTAATGACATTTAGGCAGTTACTTGTAGCAGTGACCTAGAGCAGTGACCTATGACTCTGTCTGAAATGAAGTACATTGCATTTGGTTATCTTTACATATTCATAGTTACCTGTGATTTTAGGGCCATCTGAAGGCTCACATGTCTTTTCCCAAGCATTCCAACCCTGTCTCAATAGTTCAGTTTCAAACAAATTCTACTTTTTCTGAGGTTACGATTTTGATTGGTATTTTTATTTACTGAGCACTTCCAGTGGCTCAGGCACCACTGGACATGGATGATACAAGAAGTCTGACGTGGCCCCTCCATTGTCTTTGAAGATAGAATCTTGGCTGCCTCAATTCTGTTGTGGAGATTTATTCCATTAGCGTCTATATAAGACACAATTCTCCTGGGAGGGCAGCCAAAAGCAGGGTGGCACAAGAGAAGCATAAAACCCAGCTGTTGTTTTTTTAAACTTCTTATCAGTTGTTCTCACTTTTGATGTGCATCAAATTTATTTCTTCCTAGCAGCGGGCTACAGAAGCCCAAGAAGCCAATCACTTTTGTTAAGAAACAAAGGAAAGAGGGCAGCATAATTATGGATCAGAGAACCAAAAGAAAATAAAGCTGGGGTGGGGTGCTGAAGTGGGGTTGTCTGGTCACTTGGGGCAGTATGATGTTGTGAGAGGGATGGGGCACACGCTAATGGATGCCAGAGGATTGGTAGAGGCAAGAAATTATCCCAAACTCACTGTTTTCCTCTTAAGCAAAGCCACCTCTAAAGTCTGCTAATTTGGGAATGTGAAGAAAATGTATTCTGTTTCTACCTATAGACAATTATTTATTTTGAAAGGAGTGTTTAAATTTACTATATCCAAATTCCTTTATAACTTGTGGAAAATATCATTTCTGGCTCATATTATTGTAGCTTACTCTCCACTATGAATTATTTAGATCATCTCCTCTTTTAAGTGTATACCAAAACATCATTAGAGGTTATCTAATAGCTAGTTCATAATTCCATTCCCCCATTGAGGCTTGTGGGCCAATTTTCACCCTGTTATACTCTCCAGAATAATGAAACTAATTTGGGATCTTGCTGTGGAATTAAATGCTCATAAAGATCCCACCCCCTCTGAGACCATAAGCATCTGCCATAACATTGCTTATAGCCAAATAACCTTACTGTTACCAGTATGACGGAGAAAATACCAGAAGGGTAAAACAGCTTAAACACTGGTAGAAATGTTCTGGCAAGAACTGTGTTGCCAGTGGTTTGTAGTCTAAGAAATTGTGGCGCCAAATAACCATTCCATTATTATTAGACCCTCTTTATTTATTTATTTATTTATTTATTTATTTATTTATTTATTTATTCTTCTACTCTTGAGGACAAAATTAACTAGGTAACTGATTAGAAAAATAAATAAATAAATAAAATTAACTAGGTAACTGATTAGCGGTATTAGGAATTGCATGTCACTTTTGAGATAGTCATATACTTTCTTAAGAACTATATGGGATGGTTGTTATGATATGGATGATACCCTACACATGTTGAGCCCTTCTTGTATACTAGGCACTTTGATAAGTCCTGTATATGCAGTCTCACTTAATGCTCACGCTGACCTTGTGAGGTCACTCGTATTGTTATCCCCATTGTACAAATGAGAAAACCAACCCTAAATCAATTGATAGACATTGCTCTGGCTCTGGAGCTCCTGTATTTGTCCATATCCTGCTTCCAACTAATCCTCAGTGACCCTACCCTTGGGGAAGGGGACAGACAACAAAAAGTGAATGGGAGGTAGAGTTAAGTCTTATGAAAAACACACACACAAAGCAAAATAAGGGCCTAGAGAGAGATGGGGTAGTGAGAAAGGATGTGTTTTAATTAGGGTGGACAGGGAAGACATATTAGAGAAGGTTTTGAGGTAGAAGAATCTATGGGAGCTAGCTGAACATGACAGAGACGGGTATTGTAGGCAAAGCATTCATTGTTAAAGAAATGAGATGGCCTCCAGATAACTGGACAAATGGGGATTTATGCAAAGGGCTCCAAGAGGTAGGTGGAAAAGCAGCCATACCCTATGATACTATGTATCCTTCTCCACATCCTCCAGTCCCTCCTGCTCTCTCATCAAGTCCCGCATTTCTCCTACCCCATCCTTTCCCCCCAGTCTGTCACTTCCTGTGATATTGCCTTTCTTTTCAGACCCCTTGGTGCATCTGTTCTGTCACTTCCTACCAGTCTCCCTTTTCACAATTCCATTTTTTGTCCAATCTCAGGGTAACTCCCTCAACCCTCCTCCTCCACTTTCGTCAAACCGCCTGACCTTGCCCCATCTTACTATTTGTTAGCAGATGGACTTGCCCCTGTTCTTTTCTGAGAAAATTCAGACCATTAGGCATGCACTGTAACTTCTCATCTCCAAGTCTAGTAATTATCTTGATCCCTACTCACCCCCCGCATCCCTTGATTGGTCTCTGATCAGAGCGTGTCTTTTTTTTTCCCAATCAAAGTAAACCTTTTCACTTGAGCTCTCAGTCACCTCCTATGCCAGGACCTCAGTTTTTTTGATATTCTATCTTCTAGCTCCTTCTACTAACGCTCTCCTTTATCAAAAATAATCCCCCTTTAATATTATGTTTCCTTCCTTAAAACATAGTTTGCATTTGTTGTCTCCACTTCTTCACCTACCAGTCACTCAGTGCATTGCAATTCGGTTTCTGCCGTCATCATCTAAACAAACAATATGCACAAAGTCATTAATACACACCTAATTGTTAACTCCAATGGATTCTTTTTGTCCTCAGTTCACTCAACCTCTTTGCAACTTTTAACTGTTGGCATTTTCTCTTCCCTTAGGTTCTCTAACATCACTTTCTCTGGTTCTCTGCCTACTTCTCTGATTATGCCTTCTTGGCTTCCCCTGAGAGTTTCTTTTTCTCTGCTCAACATTTACATGTTGGTATGTTCTATAGTCCTTTCCTTATTTATGTTCTATAGTGCTTTCCTTGGCCATCTTCTCATATTACACTCTTTCTATGGGTGATTTCATCCATTCTCATGGCTTCACAATCATGCTGATGACTTCCGCATCAAAACCTTCAACCCGGATATGTCTCACAAATGCTAGTTCTATAAAAATTCCTGTTGAGTGGCTATTTCTGTATGTACTGCCCCTTACTATATCCAAAAGTGACAAACCCAGGAGTCATTCTAGGCTTCTCCCTTTTCCTTAACTCTATGACTCACTGTCTTCTCTGCCTTGGTTTAGACCCTCAGTATTTTCTGTCTGATCTACTGCAACAGCATCTTAATTATCTCCCTTCCTCCAGCCTTGATTTTCATCCAATTTACTCTCCTCACTATTGTTCAAGTGATTTTTCTAAAATATAAAACTGCCAGTGTCACCCCTATGCTATAAGCTGTTCAGCAATTCTCCACTGCTAGTGCAAAGTCCAGACTCCTTAGAAAAGCATATAAGGTATCCTAGCTTCTGCCTACCTCTCTAGCTCACACAGTGGAATGCTCGGGATGGAATAAGGCTGACTGCCTTAGTTAGCTAGCGGTGCTGTAACATAAATACTACAAGGGGTGGAGGCTGAATGTGCAAATCAGGGTCTTCATAATCAGTAGCCCCGGGGTTTCCTTGGTTCTTGTTGATCCTCACACAGGCATGTATCTTCCCCAGTATGTGCTTGTCTCTGTGTCTAATCTGCTCTTCTTATAATTCAGAAGTGATTAAGTTTAGGATACACCCTATATTTGTATGGTCTCATTAACATAACAAAGAAAACCCTATTTACAAACAGGATTATATCCATGGTATAACAGTTAGGATTCCAAGGCATTTTCTTTTTTGAGGGGGGATGGAGTGGGGGACACAATTCAACCCATAACGCTGACTTTAAAGCTTACTCATGGAATTTTGTTCTCATCTGAAATTTAGTGAGGGAAAAATTATTTTGAAGGAGAAGATGATATAGCAAAAGTCTAAAAAAGATCCAAGTTTATGTAATTAGGAAATGTTCTACTCAGCAAGACAACCACGGGAGAGAAGGGTCACATTTGGAAAATACGACATAAGAAGCAGGATGTGGATGAGTTTTCAAAATGGAAATTCTGTTCTACATATTTTTTAGCATCCAAAGACAATCATTGTAAAGAGAGAGAGTGACACTTCAAACAGTTCCATTTCTAAAATATTCCCAGCGGTCATTCTTAACTCTATGTAGGCAAATATAAACCCATTGCTGTTGAGTCGATTCCTACTCATAGCAACCCTATGGGACAGAGTAGAACTGCCCCTTAGAATTTCCAAGGGGTGCCTGGTGGATTTGGAACTGCTGACCTTTTGTTTAGCAGCTGTAATACTTAATCACTACGCCACCAGGATTTCCGGGCAAATATAAACCAAACCAAAACCAAACTCATGTGGTCGAGTTGATTCCAACTCATAGTGACCCGATATCGGGTCACTATGAGGCAAATATAAGTCCCCTGTTATTATCAAATTGTTACTGACCAAGCTATGTACTAAAGATTTTGTGTAAAAAAAAAAAAAAAAACTTTTTGTACTACCTAAAGATTCGTAGTTGAATTTGGGCCAACCTAGAAAAATATTCTAATCTCTTCTCCAAAGATAGTTGTATGCCAGATATTCTGTCCAAATTGTTCTAATTTCGAAGTCATAGTCACGTATTTTACAATTAAGTTCATCTTTACAAGCCCTCTGTAGGCCCTTAGGTGCATACAAAATTAATTATAATCCTTGTTAATTGTTTAGTATTTAGAAATAATTTTAAAGATTAAAAAGAGGTAACTTTATGCTAAAACTTTTTATATTAATGAAACAAACATGACAAAATATTGGCATTTACTGGATGCAGGCTGAGGAGAAGGGCATATGTATGTTCCTTGTACTATCTTTTTTTTTTTTTTGTACTAATCTTTATGCATTTTATCATTGACAAAGATCATAATACAAGATTTTTAAAAATTAAATGATAATGGCATTGGTATACCTTTCCCAAGAGCAAAGATTGTTCTATAGAAGCATACAGAAATTCTAATTTTCCACTCATGGTTACTCATGGGTGTACTGACTTTTCCACCTGTTCTGAGTCACCTGGTAACTCAAGACCAAATGGTCATCATAATTAACGTTTCTTGTTTATTCTGAAAGAATTGTTTGTATTTCCTTAGGACATTTCAGCATGGCATAGATGATTCTGCTTCAGATTCCTTGAAGTCTTTTTTAAACCAGCCATTATATTGGTTTTCTGGCATAGCACATTTCTGCCCTTCTTTTCTCAGGTGAGTACCTCTAACTGCCTTAATATCTACAACGCTATGACTCCTTTTAAAGTTGAATAGAAACTTTTGTCCATGGACATAAATGGATCTTTCAAAACAAAACTCATAGCTTTCACAGTGTTGTTGTAAGGCAGGTAAGTAAAGAGTATTTTTTTTCTTCCTTTTTTTAGCTCGAGCATCCAAAGCACAGGCCTCATAATCGTCCTACTAACTTGTGTTTTAGTGATACGATGATAAAATGTGAATTCCTGAAAGTTAGCCCAATTTTAGCTAATTGCCCATTAACTCTTTAACCCTTCCTTCTTGGTTTATGACTGGGGATTTGACAGTTCTCCAGCTAACTTTTAAACATAGAGTGCAAAACTGGATAATTCATGTAGCTAACTAGAGCCTTAGGGAGAATTTGAGAGAGGAGTAACTTTTGAATATCATCCTTCACTTTTCTTATTTAATTAACAGCATTTAAAAATAAGAAAAATCACTTAAAGTATGAAATGTACTTCCAGAGTAATTCAATGACATTTTGTGGCATTATGTAGAATGTCAGTTTAATTCTTTGCTGAATATATCATTGGAAAGTACCTTTCCTTTAGTATCTGAGAATAAAAATATCACGTATAGCTGAAGGAGAAATTGTTAATTCCCATACATTTTTGATTCATCTTGGTAATATACTATCAGTGATTTCACCACCTGAGTTGACTGACTTTATCTCTGTCTTTGAGGAACAAGAGCCCTACCCATGAATAGAGGGTGAGTTATTCAACCACTTGTGAAAACCTCATACACAAAAATCTCTACAGACACAAGAATCATATACTGCTTGCCCATATAGGTACTGGGGAATCCAAGAGTATTGAGACATAGACCCTACCTTTAAAGACCTCAGTGTATTGTTGTTACACACAAGACCACCTCGATACCATGTCATCTTGTTTATTAATATACTTTCTATTATATCATCAGCAATTACTACAAAATATCTCAATAATTGTATCACAGTGTGAATTAAGTAAACAACCTGTGTCATTTTGATGCATTCCTAAGCTTCAATATATATTTGTTCTTCATGTCATGATCACATTTACCTTTTCTGTTCTCATTACCTGCTTTTACTTTGTATCCTCAACATAGCTGAGTGCTTTATATGTATTATCTCTTTTAAACTTCACACCAGTTCTGTGAGCTAAGTAGTCATGTCCTTCTTTTATGGAGTGTAAAGCAATGCATTGGTAGCAACTATCCAAAGAGAACAAAGGTCAAGCTCTGAATCCAGGTTTGTCCAAGTCCAGAGCTCAACCTCTTTAACAACCACACCTTCACTTTCCAAAGGGAAAGCAGATCAGAGTGATGGTAACAAGTGTGCATGAAAAGTCCTTTTCCTGCACAAATAAAAATTGTTGGCTATTCATTATGTAAAATCTCTTTTTATCATTCAACTGTGCAGGGTCTTTGAGAAACTAATATATTTTTAGTTTGCTGGTTTCCCAAACTTGCTGAATAAAAGAACCCTTAGTTTTTAGGGGGTAAACAGTTATTGGAAGGTGGGACACAGTTGGGAAGTGCTAAATTATGCCGTGATACCACACATAGAGTGTAAAAAACATATGCATAGAAAAAAAAGTTTGAAATTATATATAATATGGGGGGCTCTAGAGGTTATCTCTGGGTAGTAGGATTACAAGTGATTTTCATCTGTATTGTTTTCTATATTTTCTATAATAAATGCAATTTTACTTTATTAAGATAAAAACAAAATTTTGAAAAACAAGAAAAAAAACCCATTTTCTTCTTTTGCTCTTTTGTTCACACGGCTTATCCTCTAACCTCTATACAGATAATTTCTAGCTTGGTGTATCTAACTCTGAGCACTTAGCTTTACCGTAATGTTACATGTCCAAGTGCCCATACTTTTGCTACTGGAAACCCAGTATGATATATACTCAACCGATCCTTCCTTTCCCTCTTCCTTTGTCCTCTACCCATGGACTCTTTTCTATTAAGAGTGTCATCATTCCTAAACACTTCCAGGATCGAATCTTTTTTTTTTTTAATTGTGATAATTATATATATTTCACAAACATTTTCCATTTCAATGTTTTTTACATGTACAATTCAGTGACATTAATTATGTTCACCAAGTTGTTCAACTATTACCACTATTCCAGGATATAGTCTTGATTATGGTTGCTATGTTGAGCTGCTTCTTCACCAATTCCTAGTCTATTGTCATGTCCTATGTGGTGTAGTGGTTAAGTGCTACAGCTGCTAACCAAGAGGTCAGCAGTTCAAATCCACCAGGCACTCCTTAGAAACTCTATGGGGCAGTTCTACTCTGTCCTATAGGGTTGCTATGAGTTGGAATTGACTCGACAGCAGTGGGTTTTTCTTTTACTGATTCTTCTTTCCAATCTATTTTAGATCAACACTTTCTCTTCAGCCAGTTGTAAGAACCTTAGTGCATTTTACTATTACTTAACATATTAAAAATACTGTTTCCATCATGTCGTTCTCCTGCTCAGGATCCTATGGTATCTTGAATTCTAATTCCTCTGCTTTACCCATACTGTCTATCCTGGCTTCTTTCCTGGTGGTCACACAGTTTTCTCTGCTCCAGCCAAGTTAGTGTCCTCACTTCTGTTTAAGACACAGTTATTCCATGCTTTCACTTATTGTTTATTCTCAGCTCCAGGACTTTACGTAGCTCCCTCTCCTGGAATGCCCCTTCTTTGTTCTCTTCTTTGCCTTTTGAAATTCTCCTCACAAGCTACAATGTGAGACCCAGCACAATGAATGCATACTTCCTAACAATTGTTCCCTAATAGGCCCATACAATCTGCTTAGAAAGATATGATTCACCTGATTTATGATCCAACATGTTCAAAACCCAACCTATTGCTGTTCAGTCAATTCCAACTCATAACAACCCAATAGGACAAAGTAGCACTGCCCCATAGGTTTTCCAAGGAGTGGCTGGTTAATTTGAACTGCCGACCCTTTGGTTGGTAGTCATAGATCTTAACCACTGTGCTACCAGGGCCCCCAACATGCTCAAAGCGGTGGTATGATCTTAAGGACTCAGGTCAGGAACTGAAAGTAATTTCAAAATAACTTATTTGCATTTCTCAAACATTGGAATGGAGATTTAAAACACTATAATATGACCTTGAAAATTTCTACCTTCCCATTCATTTTCCTCACACATGTAAGTTCCTTCTGTGTATCTTTCACCCCAATTTATCCTCCAAAACTCCATCCCGCATCCTAGCAACTAAATGAACTGATTAGGGAAATACATGTGTCGAATGATGCCGAACTAAAAATATTAGGCTTGCCTTTCTGGAAAGGGGGAGGCTAACTGGAGAGGTAACAAATACTTTAAATTAAGAAGGATCTCAGTAATTTATTTATTTGTTTAATTCGTTTATACCTGTACATTGTTTCAGGAAGGATTTAAATCAGCTTTTGGCACTATTAAATATATTGAGATAATTAACTAAAAATGCTGAAAAAGAAGAGAAAGAACAAGGAAGAAGGCATGAAATGAAGACCTAAAATAAGATTAAAGAATGCTTGAACAGCTGTATAGACCATAAATTTGTCTGTAGACTTACTTGAGAAAACTATGAAGTATATAAATGGGTAAAAACACAATTTTTCATGTTCTTCTAGAACCTCTGCAATAGAGTTTAGAAGAGTTTGCTCTAGGAAAAGTAAATATATTTTCAAAGCAATAAGTAAAATGTACTATGTATAGGCTAACGATGTGAGTTGATCTTAAAAAGGCAATTGCTTTCATACTAGAAATGAAGGAATGTGGAGAATATATCATCTCGAGGTTAATACTATGACACTATTCTACTCTTTGATATAAATGTTTAAGAAAGAATACTATATTGGCCAATTATTTTATGTTGCATTGTAATGATCTTTATTATTTTCCAAACTTTCATCTTCTTGGGTTCTTTAAATCTTTTCAAATATTTTCAGGTCTTCTTTAGCTAAGCAGATCTTAACTGCACACTGAACCCAAGTGGCATAATCAGTGTGAGTAAACAGTCCATTCATTTTACAGTGCTCACTTACTTTTATTATGACAAGATGTTTTGATTTGTGGCCAGCCCATTCTGAGCTACAGATCTTTCTTTCTATTATGCTTTCTTTCTATTACGCTTTCACTCTATTCCTGCTTTGGATTTATATAGTTTATTCTTCTCCCTAAATGTATTAAACTACCTTCGGCTTAATTACATTATATGCTACATGGGTCTTTCTTTTTATCCAGTTTACCAAGGTGCATTCCTCTTCCTTCCCTCACCATTAACACCTAGCACAATGCCTTACATAGGGAAAGTTTTTAAAAATGCATCATTGAAGGAATGAATGAATGGTAAGTTTTGTCTGAGTTGTAAAGCTCTGGCATGGGAGCACAGTCTTATTGAGGAGGTGACTTCTAGTATTGTTAGGAAAGAACATCTGGGGAGGAGAACAAAAAGGGTTTTGGTCTCTCAACTGCTGCTGACAAGCTGCTCCACAGGGCTGAGGAAAAGAACTTAGAGAGCTTTGACTCTGATGAAGTGCCAAACTTTGACATGGAGCCAACAGCCAGGGAAGTAATGAGAGCCTTTTAACACTAAAGCTCTTAAGTGGCTGTTGGATGGACAAGCAGCTGGATTTTCAAGAGATTTCAGAGAGAAAGTCGCATGTCTGTGGAAGTGAAGTAGATACTTAATATACCTAAATATCTTAAGGTTTCTGTATTTCCACTTCTATTGTCGTTTAAAGGTATTAAATAAATAGTTAGTACTGAAATAGAGTAATAAAAAACTATAGGTTTTAACATTAGACAGACATGGTTTGTATACTTGTATAGTTTTGTAATTTGGGAAATTTAATTAACCTCTATGAACTTCAGTTTCCCCATGTATGAAACAGTTTATATTTGGATGAGGAAGGTGAGACATAAATATAATACAATCTTATTGACCTACTTGAAAACAACATGCAATACCATTGTCTACTTGGTCCATCCTGAAACACCTTCTTCCCTTAATATCTGAGGGAAGATATTAACTTTTCAGAAAGCATATATCGAAGGAATGAATGTCATTCATGACATGATAGAGTCATGAGGATTAAATGAGCTGAAGTGCCTACATGGCATCTATCACATGAGTGCTTACTAAACAGTCATTCTTGACTGCTGGGTTAGTTAGAACTATATGTTTCAGAAAGTAGCAGATTTTATCAATTACCTAAATGTGTTTGTATTTGTTTCCTAGGGCTACCAGACTACCACAAGTAGAGTGGCTTAAAACAACAGAAAGTTATTCTCTTACAGTTCTGGAGGCTAGAAATCTGAATTCAGGGTGTTGGCACAGCCATATCTCTCCGAAAAGTCTAGATGTAGATCCTAATTTATTCCACCTTCTGATAGTCCCAGGTGTTCCCTGGCTTGTCGTAACATAGCTCCAACCTCTGCCTTCATCTTCACGTAGCTGTCTTCCTTCTGTGTCTTTCATCACATGATATTCTCCTCACTGTGTGTCTCTTCTCCTCTTTTTTATAAGGACACCAGTCATATTGGATTAGGGCCCACCCTACTCTAGTATGACCTCATGCTAACTTAACTAATTACATCTGCAAATAGGCTATTTCCAAATAAGGTCACATTTACAGGTTATCAGAGTTTAAGGCTTCAGTATATTTTCTTAGGGAATACAATTCAGCCCATAAGAGTGTTAAGAAGACTTACTACAAGTGTGATAAAGTGGAAAGAATATTGAACTGTTTTCTCATGAGTCCTTGCTCTTATCAGAAGTATGGTGCCAGGGAAGACCATTCTTGAGTGGAGCATTCTATAAGCTTTCTGTAACAGAGTATTCTCTGGTAGACAGGAAGCAATAATAGTCTAAGGCTCCGGAGTGATTATTTTTGTTCATCAAAAGGTATGGCTGAGTGATGCAGCGGTTCCCAGTGTCTCACTGACTTGGGTGCTAGAATAGCACATCAGAGAAAGCTCAAAACCAATGGCTAAAATATAATATTATTTTTAAAATAAAATTATATATTAAAAAAAATGAGATATGCTAACTTGTTTAACATTAAAGTGTGGAGCTAGGACCATGAGTTTTAGGTACTAATGCTATTGGGTAGTTTGGGGGAAATAGAATTATCCCAAGTGAAAAAGATTAATTTGCTAAAATCAAGAGCTGAGTGCTGGTCCTCATAGGTTAAAAGTCTACCTTCTAAGTTGTACACCAGGTAGTATAGACACAACCAACCCTGAAAAGATGAGACTGTTTAATCTTAGTTTCTATCAACTTTACTGGGCAAGTTATTAAAAATCAAGGGAAATCCTATATATCAATGTGCCTGTGAACTGTGTCTGATTTCTATTTATTGAATCATCTTTAAATACAAAGACTGTGGTGACCTGGCTGTACCTATTATTGAGAGTAAGATATATGCAAACATTTAAAATGCTGTAACTACATATAATTTTACATACTTTTGGTTAAGTGGTAAGGAAAATATTTTGGGTTTTTTTTCTCCTCAACTTTCTTTCTTAGGTACTAAAGTTGTTTTCCTGGAGAAAGATCACAAAATTTTGTTAAATATGTGTCTTTACTTCTTACTGTAGAAATATCTTGAAGGATCAGTTTTGGAAAGCCAACTGCGGTAGAGAATATGAGGACTTCTGCTCTGCTTTCTTTTCCTACTTTAGGACTTTTATCTTCAGTATCTCTTTAGTTATGACTTTATCTTTGTTCTCTGAATCATGTAACTTCTGGTCTCTGGTGTAAATTTGGCCCAGTAATCCATGCCAGGAATCATCTGGTTGAAATCAGCCCCCAGATACCTTGAATAACGTGGCTCCAATTTGGGAATCAGCCTTGAGACCACAAACTTGATTTTGGGTAAAAAACATGGTATCCTCAATCAGGAGGTTGAATAGAGCCAAACATCCTCAATGCTGGAAAATATACCTTACCCCCCAAATGTCAATAAGGATAAATGGGAAAAAAACATGGAGTAGTGAAACGAACATAGGTTTTGAAGTCAGAGACACCAGGGTTCGAAGTAAAGAAGCCACATTTATTAGCTAAACGACCTTGAACTATTTCCTTAACTTTCCTAAAATAAAAAATAATAATAATAAGGATTAAGTAAAATATACATGTTGTTTTCATGCATATCTTAGTTTGGACTTCCCCAGGAAGCAGACCCCGAGAAAAGGATTCAAGTGAAAGCAGTTTATTTTCCAAGTGGAGGAAACACTGGTAGGTGAGTGAGGAAGTGAGACAAGGCAAGGAAGATAAGCAAATAAGGGCCATGTTATCAAGCCGGCTATCATAGGGTTGACTGGAACTTAAACTCTCCAGGAATATTCTGGGAACCTATGTAAAATACATATCTCAGAGTCATCCCACCCAACAGAAGGAATGTGAAAATTACAGCCTAAAAAAACCTATGAGGCAGTTCTCCTCTGTCACATGGGGTCACTATGACTCGATATTGACTTGAGGGTACCAAAGAACAACAGCATTTATTCTAGCTTCCCCTCACTCTTGACCAGCACTTCTGCTGATCTCTGCTGCTTGTTAAGTGGTATCACTGAGACCTTCATCTCGAACAGGTTGAGCCTCTGGTTACCTTGCCCTTGCCTTGTCTGGTTACTCTGTAGTCAGCCATATACGTTATCACCAGCCATGGGATCACCATGAGATGCCCTAGACATACTTCTCTCTGCTCCCCTTCTGCAGCAGTCAAGGTTACTTACCCCTACTGGTATGGTAATTCCTTTCTTGGCCTGCCATATAGCTGGCATGAGAAGCCAAAAATAACCAGGTGGCAGCTATAACTTTAGATTTAGTGGAATCCTTAATGTGTTCCCTATAGAAGTGTGCACTCCCTCCCCCTGCAGAAACCAGGACCCTCCACTCCCGTAAAGCCTAGTGTTAAGGGGTGAAAACACAGATTCCCCACATGGATCATCAGGAGAAATAGGACCACTCCTTTTTCTATTCCTTGCCTCCCAGATTCTTAAGTCTCTCGGGGACATATTACAATATAAATGGCTATTAGTTCAGAGTGAATATCAAACCTCGAAGGACAGTGCCTCAATGCTGTAGAGTGTCATCTCCATGCTGTGCGTTTCAGAGTCCATTTTAATGCTCTATTAGTCTGACAGCTTCCATATGATACATAGATGTTAGGATCAATGGATCCTAAGGTCATGTGGCCTGAGCAGTAAGGCAGTTGCTATTACATTCTGAACGTACTACAGAGAGTTCTCTTGCTCTTGGACTCGCTCACAACAGGTAGTTGGAAGTCAGGCCAGTGTGCACTGATAAAACTAAGGTTTTTTTTTTTTTTTTTTACTTTCTATTAAAGTATCTACCATTCATCTGTCAATTTGTTGTACTGTGGTGGCTCGCATGTTGCTGTGATGCTGGAAGCTATTCCACCAGGATTTCAAATGCCAGCAGGGTCACCCATGTTGGACAAATTTCAAGGGAGCTTCCAGACTAAGACAGACTGGGATGAAGGACCTGCAGTTTACTTCTGAAAGAATTGGACAGTGAAAACTTTACGAATAGACATATAGTAATTTATGAATGTATACACTTCATGAATGTCTGATACAGTGCCGGAAGATGAGCCCCTCAGGTTAGAAGACACTCAAAATACTGCTGTGGAAGAGTGGCCTCTTCAAAGTAGAGTCAACCTTAATGATGTGGATGGAGTCACGCTTTCAGGAACTTCATTTGCTGAAGAGGTCACGACTCAAAATAGAACAGCTACAAACATCCATTAATAATCAAAACATGGAATGTATGAAAGATTGAATCTAGGAAATTCGGAAGTTGTCAAAAATGAAATGGAAGGCTCGAAGATCAGAATCCTAGGCATTAGTGAGCTGAAATGCAATGGTATTGGCCATTTTGAATCAGACAATCATATGGAATTTTCAGGAATGAAAAAGTGAAGAGGAATGGCATCACATTCATCATCAAAAAGAACATTTCAAGATCTATCCTGAAGGACAAAAATCAGTGATAGGATAATATCCATATGCTTACAAGGAAGACCAGTTAATACAACTATTATTCAAATTTACCCACCAACCACTAAGGCCAAAGATAAGTAAATTGCAGATTTTTACCAACTTCTGCAGTCTGAAATTGATCAAACATGCAATCAAGACGCGTTGATCATAACTGGTGATTGGAATGCGGAAGCTGGAAACAAAGACCAAGGAACAGTAGTTGGAAAATATGGCCTTGTTGATAGAAACGATGCCAGAGATCACATGATAGAATTTTGCAAGACCAATGACTTATTCATTGCAAATACTTTTTTTCAACAACATAAACAGTGACTGTACACGTGCACCTTGCCAATGGAATATGCAGAAATCAAATAGACTGCATCTATAGAAAGAGACAATGGAAAAGCTCAATATCATCAGTCAGAACAAGGCCGGGTGCTGACTGCAGAGTAGACCATCAATTGCTCATATGCAAGTTCAAGTTGAAGCTGAAGAATTATTAAAACAAGTCCACAGGAGCCAAAGTACGACCTTGAGTATATCCCGCCTGAATTTAGAAACTATCTCAAGAATAGATTTGACTCATTGAACACTAATGACCAAAGACGAGACGAGTTATGGAATGACATCAGGTACATCATACATGAAGAAGGCAAAAAGTCATTAAAAGACAGGAAAGAAAGAAAGGACCAAAATGGATGTCAGGAGAGACTCTGAAACTTGCTCTTGAACACAGTTGCTAAAGCAAATGGAAGGAATGATGAAATAAAAGAGCTGAACAGAAGATTTCAAAGTGTGTCTCGAGAAGACAAAGTATTATAATGATGTGTGAAAAGACCTGGAGTTAGAAAATCAAAAGGGAACAACACACTTGGCATTTCTCAAGCTGAAAGAACTGATAAAAAAATTCAAGCCTTGAGTTGCAATACTGAAGGAATCTCTGGGCAAAATATTGAACGATGCAGGAAGCATCAAAAGAAGATGGAAAGAATACACAAAGTCACCGTACCAAAAAGAATTGGCCGATGTTCAACCATTTCAGGAGGTAGCATATGATCAAGACCCAGTGGCACTGAAGGAAGAAATCCAAGCTGCTCTAAAGGCACTGGTGAAAAACAAGGTTCCACAAATTGACAGAATACCAACTGAGATATTTCAACAAATGGATGCAGCACTGGAGGTGCTCACTCATCTATGCCAAGAAATTTGGAAAACAGCTTCCTGGCCAACTGACTAGAAGAGATCCATATTTGTGCACATTCCAAAGAAAGGTAATCCAGCAGAATGTAGAAATTATTGAACAATATCATTAATATCACATGCAAGTAAAATTTTGGTAAAGATCGTTCAAAAGCAGTAGCAGCAGTACATCAACAGGGAACTGCCAGAACCTCAAACCAGATGCAGTAGAGGACGTGCAATGAAGGATATCATTACTGATGTCAGATGGATCTTGGCTGAAAGCAGAGAATACCAGAAAGATGCTTACCTGTGTTTCATTAACTATGCAAAGGCATTAAAGTGTGTGGATCATAACAGATTATGGATAACATTGTGAAGGATGGGAAATTCCAGAACACCTAACTGTGCTCATGAGGGACCTGTACACAGACCAAGAGGCAATAGTTCAAATAGAACAAGGCAACACTGCATGGTTTAAAATCAGGAAGGGTGTTTATCAGGATTGTATCCTTATTTACTCTATATGCTGAGCAGATAGTCCAAGAAGCTGTACTATATGAAGAAGAAGGTGGCATGAGGATTGGAGAAAGACTGATTAACAAACTACATAATGCAGATAACACAACTTTGCTTTCTGAAAGCAAAGAGGAATTGAGGCACTTACTGATGAAGATCATCAACTACAGCCTTCAGTATGGATTATACCTCAACATAAAGAAAACAAAAATCATCACAACTGGACCAACAAGTAACATCATAATAAATGAAGAAAAAAATGAAGTTGTCAAGGATTTCATTTTACTTGGATCCACAATCAACGCCCATGGAAGCAGCAGTCAGGAAATCAAATGACATATTGCGTTGGGCAAATCTGTGCAAAAGACCTCTTTTAAAGTGTTAAAAAAGCAAAGATGTCACTATGAGGACCAAGGTGCACCTGACCCAAGCCATGGTATTTTCAATTGCTTCATAAGCATGCGAAAGCTGAACAAAGAGTAAGGAAGACCGAAAAAGAATTGATGCCTTTGAATTACGGCGTTGGTGAAGAATATTGAACATACCGTGGACTGCCAGGAGAACAGACAAATCTGTCTTGGAAGAAGTACAGCCAGAATGCTTTTTAGAAGGGAGGGTGGCTAGACTTCTTCTCACGTACTTTGGACATGTTATCAGGATGGATCAGTCCCTGCAGAAGGACGTCATGCTTTGTAAAGTAGACGGTCAGCGATAAAGAGAAAGACCCTCAAGGAGATGGATTGACATGGTAGCTACAATGATGGTCTCAAGCATAGAAATGATTGTGAGGATGACTAAGGACCGGGCAGTATTTCTTTCTGTTGTACATAGGGTCGCTATGAGTCGAAACCGACTTGATAGCACCTAACAATATCAGCAACATTAAAGTATCAATAAAAAAATACTTACCAAAACTGCAAAAATTCCAAGTCAACTACTTGATTACATTTCATAAAATAAACACACTCAAAAAAAGCTAAGATTTTGCACACTGGTCCTATAAAAATAATTCAATAGTTTCATATACCAGTAATGGTTAAACCCCATTATCGTATCACTCCTTACTATATGGATTTAAAGTTTTTTAGGTCAATTCATGCCCCAGAAATATAGCACTTAATAGAGTATAAGCCTAATGTACCAAAAAAATCCATTGCCATTGAGTCAGTTCCAACTCATAGAAACCTTATAACCCAACCCTAAATTCATCCTTTCTTCCAGTACCAGATTTATGAGTTCTATTGAGTTTTTGGAAACCCTGGTGGAGTAGTGGTTAAGAGCTACAGCTGCTAACCAAAAGGTCAGCAGTTCAAATCCACTAGCTGCTCCTTGGAAACTCTATGGGGCAGTTCTACTCTGTCCTACGGGGTTGCTGTGAGTCAGAATCAACTCGATGGCAATGGTTTTTTTTTTTTTTTTTGGATTGGGTTTTTAAATCTTTGTTCTCTTCTTTGTGTTATAGTGGCATTCGATATGTACATATGTGGTACTTACATATATATATGTATATAAAAAATTGCCTTTCTGTCATTTTTCATGAGGCTAATCTCACTTTCACAGCTCTACCAGCATAGGATGAGGGAACATATGCTTCTCCATATGCCGAATACAGACTCTCAATGCATTTATTACTAGGAGCTTGGTGATTGAGGAATGTTTGTAATATTTTATTCTTCCTCATAGTGAGTCATGCTACTGTACATTTCAAAATCTGTGATAAGTTGAAAGAGCCAAGAATTGAGGTATATATCAACAAATAGCTTCCCATCTGGTAAATGAGAGGTTTTATTTATAACCAGGTATTCAGATACAGTGGTATGAGATGACATTCAAATTATTTTGTTTAGTATGTGTCTGAAGAGCTAAGCAAAAACACTAGCCCCCTTCACATTCTCCGCCCTGCAGCCAGATCAGGAAACTTCTCTGCCTTAAACTCTGCTACAGGTCCAAAATCCCCACTTTGGCTATCAGGCCCTCCTTCTTTAGATTCCCTCTCAGAGATCTCCCTCCCTTTCTGTACTCCAGCCAAACTGGATCTTTCAGTTTTTCAAATGTATTCATGAATCAGCACTCAGCTCCAGCATAATTTAAAGATAGGAAATGTTAAAAAAACAAGCTTAATTTAATAAACAATTTACCGCCAACTAGCTGCTTTTAATCTACTGGATAAAAAAACTCCAGGAGAACTCCTAGAGGCTCTGGAGTTAAGACTTGGAATTTAGGATGGAAATAAGGGTGGTCATTGTGAGGATCTGCTTTAGTTTTCAGTACAAAGTGTTCACCTAATAGTTTTTTCCTTTGGTAGCATATTTGTTTTTTTTTGTTTTTCCTTTTTTTTTTTTTAATTTTACTTTAGATGAAGGTTTATAGAACAAACTAGTTTCTCATTAAACAGTTACTACATATATTGTTTTATGACATTGGTTAACAACTCCACGACATGTCAACAACCCTCTCCCTTCTCGAACTAGGGTTCCCTTTTACCAGCTTTCCTATTCCCTCCTACCTTCTAGTCCTTGCCTCTAGGCTGGTGTGCTCCTTTAGTCTTGTTTTGTTTTATGGGCCTATCTAATCTTTTGCTGAAGGGTGAAGCTTGGGAGTGACTTCATTACTGAGCTAAACAGGCGTCTGAGGGCCATACTCTGTCAAACTAGTAAGTCTGGTCTTTTTTTATGAGTTAGAATTTTGTTCTACATTTTCCTCCAGCTCTGTCTGGGACACTCTATTGTGATCCCTGTCATAGCAGTCAATGGTGGTATCCAGGCACCATCTAGTTGTACTGGACTCAGTCTGGTAGAGGCCGTGGTAAATGTAGTCTATTAGTCCTTTGGACTATTCTTTCCCTTGTATCTTTAGTTTTCTTCACTCTCCCTTGCTCCTGAAGGGGTGAGACCAGTTTTGTATCTTAGATGGCCACTCACAGGCATTTAAGACACCAGACACTACTCACCAAAGTAGAATGTAGAACATTTTCATTATAAATTATGTTATACTAATTGCGATAGATGTTCTCCAAGACCCTGGTCCCCACAGCCCTCAGCCTAGCAATTCGGTCCTTCAGGGAGTTTGGATATGTCTATGGAGCTTCCATGACCTTGCTTTGTACAAGTTGTGCTGGCTTCCCCAGTATTGTGTACTGTCTTACCCTTCACCAAAGTTGGTACCACATTTGGAAAATGATCCAGACCAATCTGGGAATACTTGAAGTAATTCAGAAGTCCTAGCTATGAGTCGGAATTCACTCGACAGCACTGGGGTTACTGGGTAGGATGCCTAAAACTGGCAGACTTGATTCCCCAAGCCTGAGAATTAGGAATGCCCCTCTTCACTGTCTCACCTGGGGCAGGACTTCCCCTAGCTAACATTATCCCACTGACCTGAGTTGGTCCAAAATTCAAGCGCAGGCTGAAGGAATTCTGTGCATCTTGAGCTTATAAGATGTTCCCAACTCCAAGCCAAGAGCAGGTGCTTTGAAACTTCTTCATTTCATGTCATAGAATCCTCTTGCTTTTGCTTACATCAGCCTTTCTGCAAAGGGTTTTGTTTTTTTTTCCTCCCTAGATTTTGCCTACTTGTTTATGAATAGACCAACCAATCAGCTAAATGTGTTTAGTTCACTGGTGGGAGTGGTGAGGATATAAAACAAACATCCTCACAATGTTTGAATTGAGTGGAGAAAGAAAACCTTAATTGATGAAAGAAAAAAGTGCTAAAATGTACACACTTGCCATAAGTACTTTATTTCAGAGTGAAAGCAACCACTGTAGAGAGAAATTTTAAGTGAAGACTTCACAGAGAAAGTGAGATTTTTGCTGAAAACTGAAGAGTGGGTAGAATTAAGCAAAGGACTATAGGGAGTTTATTACCTGGGTGGCAGCCTAAGGTGGCCCTGCATGGGTACAAAGGCACAGAGGCAGGAAAGATGATGCTACTTGGGCCTATCTCTAATACCTGTGGTTCGTAAAACACTGCCTAGGACAGTGGCTCTTAAACTTCAGTATGCATCAGGATGTCCTTGGGAGGGGGGCTTGTTAAAGCACAGATTTCTGTAGCCCACCCCCAGAATTTCTGATTCATTAGGTCTGGGATAAGACTTGAGAATTTGCCTTTTTAACAAGTTCTCAGGTAATGCTGATGCTGCTAGTCCAGGGGCCAAGCTTTGAAAAACACTGGACTATGTTGATGGAGCCTCAGGATGGTGCAAATGGTTAACATGCTTGGCTGCTAACCGAAAGGTTTGAGGTTCAAGTCAACTCAGAAGCACCTCAGGAGAAAGGCCTGGCAATCTACTTCCAGAAAATCAGCCATTGAAAAATCTACAGAGCACAGTTCTACTCTGACACACATGGTGTCGCCATGAATGGGAGTTGACAGGGCAGCAACAGACTATGTTGATAACTGGATGGCTCGCCACTCAATAAATTCCATCTTATAATGATAATGCTGCAAAATGTCTAATCATGTCTCTTAGCAATACCCTTTGCCCTGATTTTTCCACTCTGCAGTGCGTGGTCCCGTCACTCATACCTCTACATTGCTTAATCACACCTTTCCTTCCCAGTGCCACCCCATCCCCACAATCTGCATGGCCACAACAAAATTAAGTTTGATCATCTTCTGCCCCACCCCCTTCCCTTTTTTAAGGCTGATCAACATTCCACATTGTGCCCTTTAACCAATCTAAACTTTGAGATTTTAGATGGAAAAATGAATAATATTACCATTTCTTAATCCCTCTTTTACCTACTTACCTTCTTCCTATTCACTGGTAAATGAAAGTAAGGATATGGGGGACCCGATTTTGATTTCCTGTTCAGTAGTGATAATAATTTCTCAAGTAGAAGCTTATTTACCTTGGAATTAGTTGCTCTGATGATTACCCAAGTAGGTAGCAGTGTGACTGTGAGCAGTGGTTGTGATAATTGCTTGTCGATTTAAGACTTTACATATTAAATAATTAGATTATGGTTGACCTGTGACAAAAGCTTTGAATTCCTTTAGTCTTATCAGCAATCATAGTACACAGCAAATTACAAAGTACTCAAATCCCATCGTACCTTCCTTCTGTGACTAATGAAAGAAGTTAACAGCACATAGTAGGCACTCATTATGTATTTGGTGAATGAACAAATTAATGCATTCAAAATAAATGCATACATGGTTTTGCTTTGCTCCATAAAACAATAACAGACATAGTTCTGTGAAATATAGGCACAGTTATTTTGTATCAGCTTTAAATTTGGCTGGCTACCAAATGTTAATTTGCTTTTAGCTAGTTGAGATTAAATGTAATTCCTTCCCTGAGCAACCCTAAAGTAAGCAAGCATGAAAGCATTTTCAGAGTAATCTGGGAGGAATTGACATTTAAAAGAGTTAGCATTACATCTGTACTTTAAGGCTATTAATTTCCTAGATAAATTAACTTCATTACCTTTATCTTGCCGTTTGAAAGGACTCCATCAGCTGGAGGACTGACAGCCGAGGGTCAATTGAAACTGCTCTTATCCCAGCCGTGCTGTAATTGGAACCTGCTTCTGGAAACCCTACTGCATCATGATGGTCTCTTACTGAGAATCTTGTTGAAGAGCTCAAGTGAGTATTTGTCGTTATAAGAATGTTCTCAAAATACCCAGTCATTGCTCAAGTTGAATACAGTTTTTTTTCCTACTTGACTGTTGGCAGGGGGACATAAACCATTTGCATGTAGCAGCAGTCACTGGGGTTAGCAGAAGGAAAATATTGAATCGCTTTATCAACCCATTTCAAAGGATATTTTTTCAAGGACTCTGAATGAGGGAAAACAATATTTTTACATGATACTGTTCTATTACAATTACCATTATATAGAAATGCATTGATATACAGGGTCTGAAATGTCTAAGAAAATCATAGCAAAGCAATTATATTTCCAAAGCGGAAGTGTGAATTAGACCTTAAAAAAAGAGATTGTGTTAGAGCACCACTAGAAATTTCAGTAGATCATGAAGAGTGCTTAGGCAATTTAAAAACAAGCAAGCAGCCGTATCCACTGGGGCATGAAGAAGCAATCATGAGAAAATTATGAATGGAAATGGAGAAGTAATAGAAGAACATACTTCTCTTAATTAGACTTCCTTTTTTTTCTCTAAATGCTATTTTAGAAAGTGGTAAGTAATATTATGCCTCTCTAATAATGTATCCTATCGCTCTCCCCCTTCATCTGTGAAGAGTCTTCTGTTTTCATATTCCTCTAGGCATTTCTCCTTCCCTGTACCACACGTGAAGCGAGATTACTCTTTATTTATTTATTTTTCAGATTAATTTTATCAACCACCAGTTTCACTATGGAGCCCTGGTGGCATAGTGTTTAAGAGCTGACCAAAAGGTCAGCAGTTTGAATCCACCAGCCACTCCTTGGAAACACTATGGGGCAGTTCTATTCTGTCCTGTGGGGTCGCTATGAGTTGGAATTGACTTGATGGTAATGGGCTTAGTTTATTTGTTTTTGTGTGGTTTTAGTTTCACTATAAAAAAAAAAAAAATTCACTATAGATTTCCCAAATCAATTTTCGTTTCTCCAGTTCCCATCACCTGCAGGGCTAAATCCTGGTCCTTCAGTGATTCAAACTAGCTTTCTCAACTTTCTTCCCTCTATTCCCCCGCAAACACACCTTTTCAGCGATTCTCTCCGAAGCCTCCATCACATGTTTCCTCCACACTGTGGCTCACATATTTCTCTTACTGGAAAGGCCTTCCACAGACAGCTCAGCTGCCCTCAGTCTGCAAGGAAACAGTTGCTGTTCCAGATCTCCAGTGGCTCTAGCTCACACTGATCTCTTCCTCCCCTGAGCTCCACAGTGTCTGTTACCTTGGCTGTTTGTTTGCACTCAGCGTCCTCTGCCTTATGTTGTTTTTATAATTGTTTATGAATGAGGCAAGTGTCACCAGGCCCTTCCAGCCTGTAGATGTAGGACTCAGAGCATTCCCCTGTCCAAATCTTTCCAGTCATTTCTGGAAATTCTTTGGTTTCTTACATGTGCTTATGACCAGTTCTCCACATCGTCCTCTCCCATCCACCTTGATGTTTGCTTTCCAAAAGCCGCTTAAGGAAGGTGACTCACTGTCAGCCCCTTGTGAGAATATTGCTTCTCTCCTGGTGCTCTCAAAACCATAAAACCTTGTGGTGTCAAAGGTCACTACAACTTGCTCAGGCCTCCGAGTGCTGCAGCTGTGCTGTGTTCTAAGCAGAAGTGCTGAGATTGTCCCTCTCCTAAGCCCTGCATTGGACTCTCTTCCCTTAACCCCAAGCAATAATATTTGGGCCTCAGACCTCACAAATTCACCTAAAAAGCAATTCCCTTAGCTTCAGCCTGTAAATTCACTATCCTAAGGGGAAAACTGGCCCTAGGGAAACTATTTCCTCAAATAACCAATATTTATTGTTTACTTATCAGGTGCTCTGCACTTTACATTTATTATCTTCTTTGATTCTTATTATAACAATATAAAGTACGTACTATTTTATCTCATGTTCCAAATAATGACATTAGAGTTTAAGATAAAGTTGCTTTCCAAAGACACACAGCTGATAAATGATGGGTAGATATAGCTTCTGAACCCAGCCTGAGCTTTCTATCCCCTGTCCTTCCTATGCAAGTACTCATGCAGCTTAGATCCTGGAGTGTGGTGGTGGTGGGAGTGTTATGTGTTTAATCTCAGGTTGGATCAACCAAGACACCCTGGTGCACATGCCTGTAACTTGTCTTTCCAGATAGGTAGTTAGGGTTGTGTTGTAGCTTTTTATATTCTTCCTCAAGCTAGCACAGCGCTTTTTACATAAAAAGTCTGGTAAATAGTGATTGGCCAGCCAATGATCAAAATAGGAAGCTTCCCTGAAGCTTTAGAGTCTGAGCTTTCACACTAGGTCACTATATGACATAGACAGATCTGACACAGCTGGGAGAGTCAGTTTGATATTATCAGTGAAACTTACAAGCGTGGTCCCAAAAGAGACATGGTCTCTTATTGTATACAGTTGTGTAGACCAGCTTAGAAAATAACAATTGGGATCAAATTTTCCCACTAGGCCAATATAGCCACTAAGTAAAGGAAGAGCAATTGTAGTCATGAACATTTAACCATATTTCTTGCAAATGAAGCCCAGATTTACTTATCAAAAATATCAAGTTCACCTTCTCCTGTGTATAACACGATGTTTTTGAGAGACTTTACCGTTATGAAAGGTAAGGTATTGTATCATCTTCGGTTGTGGTTCCCATGGAGTGCAGAAGTGTATTTATGTAACCTGCTTAAATACCCGTCATTTTTACGAAGGCTGTCAAGTATTTGATCAGGGTTATATACCTGCCCTGGTATGGTCTTGCACTGAATTTTACTAGCTACTTCAATTACCGTAAAGATGAACTGGCAGAATTTATTAATCAATTGATTGACCAACCTATTAAGTGCCTGTAGAATTCTTCTCACTTTAAATCAGAAACAATATACTCATGGAATTTTATTAACTGTACAAAGACGGAAATTACTAGGTACATAATAGATAAATTTGTAATTTTTTGTACAGATTTTCTTTTCTTTGATTAAAAGATTCAGAGTATTTTAAAAAATCATTTGGTAATTTAGAACTTTGATCATATTTTTAGGGAAGCAAATTTTAGAATAAAATACATTGAATTAGGTGTTTTGAGCAACATAAGTATCAACTTCTCATGGGAGAGTTTTTCTTTATAAATAATGTCTTTTTGGTAAAATTTAATTTTGTTAAATTGGCTCTGGAATAAGAATACAAAGATATTGGATACACATTTTTATTTTAAAATAAGGTTTCCTTCAATTAATAAGCAAGTATTGAATTCTGCTAAATAGAGAGCTTTTCTTGGTAAATAACCATAGGCTATAAAGATTAAAACTTACGGAGTTTATCTCATAGTGAGAGTGATGTCTGTAGCTTTTGGCTTTGCTCTGTGAAAATGAGTCATCAGAATTTCTATTTACTGTAAAAGAATCAGCAAAACGTAGGTGGAAATGCCTACCTTGCATTCTGAGATGCAGCTTCTCTGAGGGTCAGAAAATAGCAAAATTACTGTATTTTTATGCAAATAACACATGCCTTCTGCATTTTTTTGCTGGCCTCACCTTCCCTTCCCCCCCCAGAGATATTGTCCTAAGCCCACTATGCTAATCTTTTTAACAAATATGGGGAAGAGGATTGACATGGTGTCAGGGGGTGTGTGGGGAGTAGCTGGCAACAAACACAGAAGTCACGTGTTACATAAAAATATGGTAAAGAAATAAATGAACAGTAAAATTTTAATTTATAATATAAGCTTCATAGGCTGCAAGCTTCCAGGAAGTGGAATCATGTTTTTGCCATGTATAAAAATGTATTGCATTTTGAAGGAACAATTACATTGTTAAAATTTGATAAAAATAAACTGATTTCACGTGGTTGGTAGTTTACAACATTCTTTCGTACAGTTCAGTTGGCATGTTTGTTGGTTTTATTTAAAGTTAGGCCATCTTAAACCTGAAGGGGGGAAAAAGTGTTTATGGAGGATTTAAAAATTGTAAGGCACTGTTTTGGGTTATTTACTTTAAAAATCAGGACAACCGTTTTGTGGTAATTACTTCACTGAGGCCACATGGCCTTACCAGTTGGTTTCTTACCTGTGTCATCAAAGGAACAAATATTTGGCAACTTCCCAGTTATTAGTGAGTGACCTTTTTCTGAAAGGGACATTTGAATGAAGTATAACATTTTTTACTTTGCCCATTGTCCCAAGAATGACTCTTAGTGAAATTTCTTGGCTTCTGGCAAAATCAGTTGTAAAATAACAACCACCACCACCACTACCTAGCAAACACACAGTATTTACCATTGTCTAAGTGTTTGAAACATTTTCACCCATTAAATCCTCTTAACTCTGTGTTATCTCCACTCCACAGATGAGAAAACTGAGACACAGAAAAATTAAGTAACTTGTCTAAGGTCACACACCAAAAGTAGCAAAGCAGGATTTGCTCCCAGGTGGCTGGCTTCCGGAGACTATGCTTTCACCCACCACACCACACAGTGTCTGGGCAAAACCATGGAACATGAACCAAATTGCAGTATTGTTGTGAAATTCCTGGGAGCCATCATTAACCTCAATAGTGGCTAATTTTAACAGGACATTTCATAACAAAGTGCCTAAAGACAGTCAAGAAACAGATCTAAAATAAAATTCTAGCTAAAGGAGTGCTACCACTACCAAGCAATGGTTCACTTAAAATGAATGAATGAATTCAAATTCTCTTATAGTTAATATTTTCCTGATCTTTGGGGGCAATGTGAGGCATATTATGGCTGATGCTTGTTGTTTTCTTGTGATGAGTGTGCATATGCATGTGTGTTATTTTGTTTTATAAATGTGACCAAAGTGCCGTTTTGTGACTGTCTTGAAGAGGCAACCTAAGGTAAAAATATACTCCCACTTGGTATCTTTAGCACCGAACACTGGTGTCATGGGCTGCTCTTGCTAGTGACGACATCCGCACTACAGGATTCAGATTTATTCAATCTTTTTTTCTTCTCTGGATTTGTGCTGTTCTTGGTAAGAAGAGTAGAACCATATTGGTTTGTTTTTACCCTAGTCCTTTCCAACTAATGATCGTGTCTTAGAATGATGGGGGACTACCCTAGAGGTATCAGTGGGCTCCATAGTTATTACAATGCCAGAAACTATCACCTTCTAAGATATTCTGAGTCTCCATGAGGGTGGGTGGTGGTGGTGGTAAGGGATTATTATGTACAGTAAGGCTTCTTGACTTTAAAGTATACAACCAAACCACCTGGGGATCTTGTTAAAACTGCAGATTCCCACCCAATGGGTCTGAAGTGAGCCTGAGTTTCTGCATTTCTAACAAGGTTCCAGATGCTGCTGCTGGTCCTTGGACCACTTTTTTAGTAGAAAGGAAATAGAATACGTGTTTGTTACTGTAGAAAGCAAAATAATTTGAGTCTGAGGCTTGTCCTTGTAACATAGGCTTCAAGTGAGACTTAATTTACTTAAGAATATTTATAAGCCATTTTATCAGGAAGGTCACAGCATGAATGATTCAGTGTAAAAGCATGATATTATTAAAATATAGATCTGATTAAGTCATTCCCCTGCTAAAAACCATTAGTGACTGACCACTGCTTAGAAGGTAAGCACATTAACCCTTGAGACATCAGCAATGCTTTGCATGCTCTGGCTATGGCCAACTCATCTAGCTCATCTTGTCCTGCTCTCCCTCAGATTAGCATGCTTCAACACAGGGTCATGCATACTGTAGTCTAGGTTGTGCCTCATAAATTTACATACTTTAACAGCAATGTTCCTGCAGAAGTGTTTTGAGGAAAGAGACAGCTGTTCCAACACCAGTGACCTTTCAATTAATTCTCTCTTATGCCAAATGCCTTCTGTTACAGATCGAACTGTATCCCACAAAATATGTTTTAAATCCTAACCTCTATGCCTGTGGTTATAATCCCATTTGGATGGGTTGTCTTTGTTATGTTAACGAGCAGGATTAGTGTAGGGCATATCTTCAGTCAATCTCTTTTGAGATAGAAAAGAGATTAAACAAGTGAGCAGAAACAGAGATGGGTGAAGAGAGATGCCAAGCCACACGAAGATCGCCCAGGAGAAGAAGCTCAAAGAGACCAGGACATTCATTCCTCCAGAGCCAACAGAGAAAGAAAGCCCTCCCCTAAAGCTGGAACCCTGAATTTGGACTGCTAATCTCCGAAGCTGTGAGAAAATAAATTTCTATTTGTTAAAGCCACCGATTTGTGGTATCTCTGATATAGCAGTGCTGGATAAGTAAGATACCTTCCTAATGTATTTTTTTCCATTCTGTTTGCCTGGTAACTTAGTCATCTTTTGGGGTAACTAGTTCTTTCTGGGAAGTCTTCTCTGATCCTCCTAGTGGTCCTTCCTTTTATACCACTTGTCACAATGTTAAGCACCTTCTTCATTGACATAATTATGTACTGAATGTTTGTCTGGCCACTGTGAGTTCCAGGAGGGCAAGAATAGCATTTGGTTTGCTCACCATTGTATCTCCAGCAACTGGCCTTGTTCTGGGCACTTCAGATGTATACTGAGCTCCTAGGACTTGAGGGCATTCTCAAAAAGTGTTTAATGGATGGATGGATGGATGGACGGGCAGACGGACGGACAGACGGATGGAAGAAGGCCAATTAAATTTCCATGACAATGACTCTTCTGTTTCATTCATTAGCTTTATGACCTCTCTAAGCTTCAGTATCCTCATTTCCAAATGGGGTAGTGATATTGACTCTTTTGTTTATTTTGAGGTTTAAAAGAAGAAATGAACATAAAACACCTAGGGCATTGTTGTTAGGTCCTGTCAAATCAGTTCTGACTCATAGCCACGCTATGTGCAATAGAATGGAACATTACCTGTTCCCGCACCATCCTCACAATCATTGCTATACTTGGGCCCATTGTTGCAGCCACTGTTATCAATCCATCTCGAGGGTCTTCCTCTTTTTCGTGGACCCTCTACTTTACCAAGCATGATGTCTTTTTCCAGAGACTAGTCCCTCCTGATAATATAGCCAAAGTACATGAGACAAAGTCTCACCAGCCTCGCTTCCTAGGAGCATTTTGGCTGCACTTCTTCCAGGACAGGTAGGTACTTAATTTATATGAGATTTTTTGTTTTTTTCATATTGAATGTTTAGAAAAATATGCCTATGCATTTTTCTTCCCTGATACTCCTGTGCCCTCTATGCAATGGCCTCTGTCTCTGCTTCTCAGTAGCTCTCCCCTCCATTTAAACATAGATTTAACATAAAGGAATTGTTTCCCAGGAGATGGTGTTTCCACTTTGACACCTGTGTGCCTGCAAATGTGTTGACCTAGCAGCCTTTATGCGTGTGAAGATGAGAACTGGGCCAAACAAATACTCTTAAGCTCTCTATTATAATAATCCTTGAGAATTTTTACATATAGATTTGGAGATTGGCCGTATGAATTTTGCTATGCTGCTTCACGTACGCAGAATCAAATCTTTTCCAGCTTGATAATGGCAGAAATATTTTATATTCTATTTCTTCATGACACATAGAAAATGTCTAATATGACTATAGGAACATGTGTCTTCTTTCATAGTTAATATGCTTCAAGAATTAACATATAAAATGGGCATTATATTACAAGTGATGCTATTACCTTGAATTTACATAGATAGCATCTTTTTTCTAAGCAACTCAAAGTGATTTAACATATTTTCTCATTTATAACCCTTGGACTATTAGGACCATTTTGCAAATGAGGAAACTTACACACAGAAAATTGGGTGAATTGCCCACTTGAAGTGTAAAGTGGTACTTGTTAGAAGAAAGAAGAGCCATTATTTTCTGAAAGTATATTGTTTTTAAATGAATTCTAAGATGAAAATATGAGACTTTGTGGAGAAGATCCTTCATAGAAATAAATGTTTTTCTGAATTAGTGTCTGAAAATATTCAGCTTCTTTATTTTATAAATAAGCTATCCAGTCAATTAACATTTAATAGACATCTACTATGTGCCAGGTACTTTTCTAGGCTGGAGATACAATGGTGAACATAACAAGTTGCCTTCATAAAGCTTATATTCTAGGGAATTTATTGCTCAGTAAAGTGGGGGAAGACAGACGTTATAGAAGTAAAACCAAACCAAAACTAAACGTGTTCCCTCAAGTCAATTCCGACTCACAGCAACCTTATAGGACAGAGTAGACTGCCCCATAGACTTTCCAAGGAGCTGCTGGTGGATTCAAACTGCTGACCTTTTTTTGTCAGTAGCCAAGCTCTTAACCACTGTGCCACCAGGGCTATATAAAAATTAGATAAGTTCAGCTACTAATAAGTACTCTAAAATGTTTTTATAAAACAGTGTGACTGATAGCAATCGAACAATTGGGTGATAAGGAATGACTGCTCTGAAGAGCTGAAACCTGTTTTTACTTACAAGTTATTTCAGAGTAGATCGAAGACGCCTGTTATGGATTGAATTGTGTCCCCCAAAAATATGTGTTGTAAGTCCTAAATCTCCATTCCGGTGGATGTAATCCCATTTGGGAATAGGGCTTTCTTTCCTAGGTTAATGAGACTATATCAGTGTAGGGTGTGTCTTGAACCAATCATCCCTGAGATATAAAATGATCGGATCAAGCAGAGTGATGTAAACGCAAATGGAGCGGAAGGTACATGCCACATGAAGATCGCCAAGGAACTGAGGAACAGAATCTGAAAAGAGACAAGGACCTTCCCTGGAGTGGACAGAGAAAGAAAGCCTTTCCCTAGAGCTAGTGCCCTGAATTTGTACTTCTAGCCTCCTAACTATGAGAAAATAAATCTGTTCTTTAAAGCCATCTATTTGTGGTGTTTCTATTATAGCAGCACTTAGAAACTAAGATAATGCCCTTATGTAGTATTAGATATTTGGACCATATGTACACTTTCTTCCAATATTCTAGAATAAGAACCAGCAAAATTTGTCTACGCAGGGGCAGATAGGAAATATTTTAGGCTTTCTAGGCCGTACTGGCCTTTATTGAAACTACTCAACTCTGCCACTGTAGCACGCAGACAGCTACAGAAAATACGTAGATGAATGAGTGTGGCTTTGTTTTGATTATTGAAATTTGAATTCCCATATAATTTTCATGTGTCGCTAACCGTATTCTACTTCTGATTTTTTCAACAATTTTAATATGTAAAAACCATTCTTAGCTGTGGGCCATATAAAAGCAGGTGGTGGGCTGAAATTGTCCTATAGGCTATACTTTGCTGACCCTTGTTCCAGAATATTGGTGCAGCACCTAGGCTCCCATAGTCCCTTTATCACTTGTCTGCATTGTGGTTACTAGGAAAGGAGACCTGCAGATAGCTCTAATATGGTACTTTTAATTTCTCTTCCAAGGTCTGAATAGACATTCCACTGGACAGATAGACTTGGCATCTGCGTACAGAAGGAATTTCCCTTTGATATAGCTTTAAGGAGCTTGGCTGCTAACCAAAAGGTCAGCAGTTCAAATCCACTAGCCGCTCCTTGGAAACCCTATAGGGCAGGTCTACTCTGTCCTATATGGTCACTATGAATTGGAATTGACTCAATGACAACGGGTTCTTTTTTCAATGCAATTCCACATTATGTGAATATCAAGGGAATTTGTGTTTATCGGGAAGCACACCTGGAACTCAAAAGATATATCTTACTCCCTAGAGCTGCCAACTGCAGAATAGTCTGTCTATGCTTTGTGGTCATCGTACTTTATGTGCAGTACCATGCTCTTTTCTTGGCATGACCTTTCTAAACGTATATTGCCCACTTAGGAGTCAAAACACAGAAGAGCAACCAAGATGTTAATACAGAAACCATAACAAGCTTTGCTTAAAGAAATTGAGTATGTCTAACATGGAAAGGAAAAAAGAAAGGAGGCTGGATTTTAAAACAAAGAACATTGTCATTGAGTTGATTCTGACTCATAGTAACCTTATACGCTAGGTGGCTATCTTCAAATTTTTTAAGTCTTCTTCTTAAAAAAAAAAAAGTTGTCCAATTCTGCAGATGGAGATTCTTGGGAAGAAGTAACAAGGAGATGGATTTTGGCTGTCAGTTGTGCGTCAGTCCGAAAACCTGAATTCTAATCCTTAACGATAACTGAAAGGAGCTCTAGTGGCTCAAGGGCTAAACACTTGGCTGCTAACCAAAATGTTGGCCGATTGAATCCACTGACTGGCTCTAAGGGAGAAAGACCTGGCGATCTGCTCCCATAAATATTGTTGTTGTTGTATGCTGTGGAGTCTATTCCTACTCATAGTGACCCCAAAGGACAGAGTAGAACTGCCCGTAGAGTTTCTTAGGCTGTAATCTTTACAGAAGCAGATCACTAGGTCTTTTCTCCTGAGGAGCTGCTGGTGAGTTCTAACCACTGACCTTTCAGTTAGCAGCCAAGTACTAGAAAACTCTATGGCACAGTTCTTCTTTGTCACATGGGGTCACTACGAGTAGAAAGTCGACTTGAAGGCGCCTAACAACATCAACAAATGATAATTGAAAATAACATTAAGAAGAACTCTGTGCTTTTCTTTATCCACTATAGAGACTAGCCTAAATTTCTATAGCCCTTTATGATAACAGTGTTCCGTATTGTTTTAAGTGCAAAACTGCCTGGTAAGTTGAGCAGTTTAGCGGAGAGGCTAGCTTCCTTGAGAGGTAGTAGGTATCCTACCACTGAAAGTGTTCGAAAAGAAGTTAGATCACCATTGTCTCAGATGCTAGAGGACTTTTTATGCATTCACTCAGCATTTATTGCACAAATATTGATTTATTTATTGACCAAATATTTATTGACTCCCCTGCAATGTATCTGCCAGCCATCTATTCTCATTATGTTTCTTTATCAGATTGTTAGAACTTGGTCTAATTCTGTGGCTTTAGAAGTCAACGTTTTAAAAGTCCTGTTATTACTGGGCTCTGTTATTCTTGCTAGTGCCTACTACTAGATCAAATCCTTCTTTGCTTCCCAAACAATTCAGTTGTGTTAAAATTAAATCCAACTTTGGTGACCTGATTAGTAGGCATTTCTTTTCCAGTTGGCAATCTCTTTATGCAGAATAGCCGTTTGTGTTTCTACCTCGCTTCCTTTTCCTTGGGACTGCTTGTAAACCTAGAAGGCTTAAGATTAATTTAAAGGTCTATTTGCAAACATTAGAGCCATAATTCCTAAATTTGGTTTAATAGAATATTAGTCCTGCTGGATGCAATGATAGAAAAGAGTTTCAAGGTCAAAAAAGTTTAGAAACTCTATATACTAAACTCCCTTCTTAGAAAGTCACAGGATTCATGAATAATTAAAGGCTTTGAGAAATCTTGCAGAAAACAACCATGTTTAACATTCTTAAAGACAACATTTTCAAAACATGTGTGTTACCTATTAACATCCCACAAAACACACTTTGGAAATCCTGCATTGTAAAAAGCTACCTCTCTGTGGAAGAACCTTGGTAGAATAGGTTCATACCAGCCAAAATGGTGTTTCTAAGAGGTTTGTCCTATCTACATCTATAAATATGTAGATACTACAAAATAATTTTTAAACACACTGAATTACTTGTGTATGCTATGTACAGTTTATCAGTTTTCAAGAAATTAGAACTAATTGTCTAGTTATAGATCTCTGCTCTCTTGAGTGTAACTATTTTCTTGATGGATTGTAAAGTACTTTTGTCTTTATTCACTAAATGTCAGCCTCTTTAAGATTCACTTTCTTCATTTGTTTAAAAAAAATGGAGATAATAATCCCCTCACAAAGTTTTTGTGAGGATCAGGATAAATGAGAAAGTTTATGCAAAACACTCAGCATAATGCTTAGGCCATTGTAGATATTCAAGGAACATCTGTTGCCATCTCACCATAACCATAGCCCTACTAGGGACTATGGGTATTCAAAAGAAGTAGAAATCTTATGTTTAATGTCTATTTGGGTACTGAGGAAAACATGAGATAAGATACAAATAAAACAAAATAAAATCCCCAAACCCGTTGCTGTCGATTCCGACTCATAGTAAACCTGTAGGACAGAGTAGAATTGCTCCATAGGGCTTCCAAGGAGCAGCTGGTGGATTTGAACTGCCGATCTTTTTTATTCACAGCCATAGCATGCTGTGGCTCTTAACCACTGTGCTTTAATTTGTATACAAGAATTTTTTTTTTTTTTTTACATGAAGCAAGAAAACAATTCCTAAGAAAAAAACTTGGGAAAAAGATTCACTGGAAAAAGTAATTCGTTTTGTCTTCATATTTTTAAGTTCCATTTCATGAGATTTTTTTTTTTTTTAATTTAAAAATTTGCCAAGATAAGCATGGTTGGAAGAAAAAAAATGTAATGTCATAATAATTATTGAAAACTTATAAATAAGTGTCAGGCCTTTATATCTATTGTTAGCCTTTTATACAATCAACTGCAAGATTACAACAACAATCTTCAAATCAAGTTTCAGTTTTTTTTTCTTGCTATTTATCATGGTGAGATAGGTTGTGATGTTTAAATTTAGTGCTTCCTTAAAACAATATTCATGCGTTATATCACCCCACTTTCCTAGGTATTAATTTATGAGCCTGATGCTTTAAGTCTCGAGTGCCTGTTTTATATGCTGCATTTTCTATTCTTGCACCTTCTATCCAGTATCTATGTCTAAAGTGAGACTTTCAGCCTCTTCCTTTTGGCTACCGATGGTCCTAGTACGCGGTTAAATTCAGCACTCCTGAGCACATGGCTCAATCTTCCACAACATTGCTGCCAAATCCATTTTAGTGACTCAGCAGGAGTTTGTCATTAATGACATCTTGTATAAAGTAAAAATTAGGTAAGCAGTCATGGAAAGAAAAGTGGTAGCATAACACGAATTTGTAAATCTTTGGTAGCAATAAACAGTTTCCTGGTGAGTTAGCGGTTGAGTTCCTTACCTTGACACTGCCCTTCCTTTGAATAGTGCCTTATATTTAAGGCACTGATACTTAAGGTGATCAACTAATGTTTCATCCAAACAGGAACACTTTTGAGAGAGAAAGAGGGTGCTATTAATAATTATGCCAGGACAACAGACATAAACCAGAACTATCCTGAGCAAACCAGGATGTATGGTCACTCCACTTACCCTTACATTGCTATAATAGTTACTTACATGTCTGTCATCCCTTTCCTGTCCAAATACACAGGCAGTGAATACTTGGAAGACATAGGACTCAGCATCTAGTAAAATAACTGGCATATAGTAATCAATCAATTGGTTAAAAGATGGGAATTTTATTGAAAGAGAACTTTCTAGACTGGTGAAATGGCAAAGACAAAGAAAAGGAGATGGGAAGGAACAGCAATTAAACCAATCTGGGTGGAACAAATGTTGGGGGTATTGGAATATGATTTGGGAAAAGATTGTGGAAACTTTTGATTGTTAGATAAAGGAATTTAAAATAATGTTGGAGAACAGGGGAAGATTTATATTCAATAGCTGACATGAAGGATAACCGATAGTTTTATGTAAGATGAGGTGGAGTAAGGAAAAGACCCAGAGAACTGCAGAAAATATTTGGGGGTGGGGTCGGGGGAGATGAATACCTAGACTAGGAATTTTTGCCGTCTAACATTTTGTGCTGGACAAAAAAGTCAAACCCCTTAATACTGCAAGTGACAGATACCACAGAACAGCCTGACTTAATCAAGAAGGGAAAAGTATCAGCTCAGCTTACATAAATTTACAGGCTTTGCTGGATCTGGGTTCTCAAGCAGTGTCATGTCATAACGAATCTTCTTCTCTCCATCTCTTGGTTCTCCCTTTTACTATATTGGATTCAGTCTCAGTCAAGTTCTCTGCAAGTGGTATCAAAATGGCTAGCATCAATTCTTTTTTGGTCTTCCTTATTCATTGTTCAGCTTTCACATGCATATGATTCAACTGAACATACCATCGCTTGGGTTAGGCACACCTTAGTCTTCAAGGTGACATCTTTGCCTTACAACACTTTAAAGAGATCTTTTGCAGCAGACTTGTCCGATGCAATGCGTCATTTGATTTCCTGACTGCTGCTTCTGTGGGTGTTGATCATGGATCCAAGTAAAATGAAATCCTTGACAACTTCAGTCTTTTCTCTGTTTATCATGATGTTGCTTATTGGTCCACTTGTGAGGATTTTTGTTTTCTTTATGTTGAGGTGTAATACATACTGAAGGCTGTGGTCTTTGATCTTCATCAGTAAGTGCTTCAAGTCCTCTTCACTTTCACCAAGCAAGGTTGTTAATGAGTCTTCCTCCAATCCTAATGCCCTGTTCTTCTTCATATAGTCCAGCTTCTCAAATTATTTGCTCAGCATACAGATTGAATAGGTATGGTGGAAGGATACAACCCTGACACACACCTTTCCTGACTTTAAACCACGCAGTATCTCCTTGTTCTGTCTGAACAACTGCCTCTTCATCTATGTACAGATTCCTCATGAGCACAATTAAGTGTTCTGAAATTCCCATTCTTCACAATGTTATCCACAATCTGTTATGATCCAGACAGTCAAATACCTTTGCATAGTCAATAAAACACAGGTAAACATCTTTCTGTTGTTCTTTGCTTTTAGCCAGAATCCGTGTGACATCACCAATGATATCCCTTGTTCCGTGTCCTCTTCTGAATCCAACCTGCATTTCTGGCAGTTCCCTGTTGATGCACTACTGCAGCTGCTTTTGAATGATCTTCAGCAAAATTTTACTTGCATGTGATATTAATGATATTGTTTGATAATCTCCACATTCAGTTGGGTCACCTTTCCTGGGTACAGCCATAAATATGGATCTCTTCCAGTTGGTTGGCCAGGTAGCTGTCTCCCAAATTTCTTGGCATAGACGAGTGAGCACTTCCAGCACTGCATCCATTTGTTGAAACATCTCAATTGGTATTCTGTCAATTCCTGGAGCCTTGTTTTTTGTCAAAGCCCTCAGTGCAGCTTGGACTTCTTCCTTCAGTACCATCGGTTCCTGATCACATGCTACCTCTTGAAATGGTTGAACATTGACCAATTCTTCTTGGTATAATGGCTCTGTGTATTCCTTCCATCTTCTTTTAATGCTTCCTGCATTGTTTAATATTTTCTCCATAGAAAATAAAGAAGAAATGATGAAGTAAAAGTACTGAATAGAAGATTTCAAAGGGCAGGTCATGAAGACAAAGTGTTATAATGACATGTGCAAAGAGCTGGAGATAGAAAACCAAAAGGGAAGAACACACTTGGCATTGCTCAAGCTAAAAGAACTAAAGAAAAAATTCAAGCCTAGAGTTGCAATAGTGCAGGGTTCTACAGGGAAAATATTAAATGACATGGGAAGCATCAATAGAAGATGGAATAGCAACCCTAGTGAAAAGAAAACACCTCTTTACCAGTGGCTCCAACAAAAGTCCTGAAGAAGGTCTTCATTGGTCACCTGCTCTTCCCTGAAATAATCACTCTTGAGACGGAGGCATCATGGTGCAATTGGCCAGATCTTGGTCATGTGTCCACCCCAGGTGATAGAGACAGGCTTACTCAAATCAAATAGATTAAGTGTGTATATATGTGTGGAGGAGTGGAGAGGTAGCTTGCCAAAGGAAAACCAATTTGTTTTAAAAAGAGAGACAAAGAAAATGGATATTAGAAATGCAGACCAATAAAAATCTTCTCCATAAAGCCTATGGCACTAGTTTTTAGTTTGCAGGTAACAATAAGCTCCTTTGATTACGAAAATCAAATAATAGAAATAAAATGATCACAATGAAGCATAAAAGCTATGAGCTTCTAAATGAGGAAAAGTAAAGAAATATACTCATCTCCCAATAATCCGGATTATATTTATTCAAGATTTTAAAATATAAGAGACAAGATCTGAGAATTGCTGTCATCTTTAATTCAATAAAGATTTTTGCATATTATATTGGATTATACTAATTATCCAAACAAAATAGAAATTAGTATTCCACTTAACCAGTCCATTCCATAAATGCAATACTTCAGGAACTTCTGATTACAGATTTTGAGGAAGGAAGTCAGAATGGAGCCAGGAAACAGTTTGAAAGAGGCAATTAAAATGGCCCCATTTTTATGGGAATTCTTTATGTAATTTCATTGATAAACGAAATGACAAACCTCTTCCCTCTGAAATGACAGTGTCTACGGATTTGAGATGTATTGCATTGGGTAAATCTGCTGTGAAAGACCTCTTTAAAAAAGTGTTAAAAAGTAAAAACATCACTTTGAGGACTAAGGTATGCCTGACCCAAGCCATGGTGTTTTCAACTGCCTCATATGCACGCGAAACCTGGACAATGAATAGGAAAGATCGAAGAAGAATTGACGTTTTTGAATTATGATGTTGGTGAAGAATATTGAATATTCTACGGACTGCCAAAAGAACAAACAAATCTGTTTGGAAGCAATACAGCCAGAATGCTCCTTAGATGTGAGGATGGTGAGATTTCATCTTACAGACTTTGGCCATGTTATCAGAAGGGACCAGTCCTTGAAGAAGGACATCATGCTTGGTAAAGCAGAGGGTAAGCGAAAAAGAGGAAGACCCTGAACTAGATGGATTGACACAGTGGATGCGACAATGAGCTCAAACATAGCAACTACCTTGAGGATGGTGAAGGACTGGGCAGTGTTTCATTCTGTTGTACATAGGGTTGCTATTGAGTTGGAACCGACTTGACGGCACCTAACAGCAACAACAACATGAGTTTGAGAAAAGTTTATAAATTTATTCAGAAAATTGAGAGTACAATTCTGAGAGTACTAGAAATGTGAATTTTCCACGAAACTTCTATTCTGGATAAATAAAGGGTGTAATGATTTTCAGAACTTGACATCCTAAAGAGAGATACAATGATTCAACTAGCTTTAAATAGGTTTTAGGTAAATAATAATAACTAAAGAAAACAATATATAGAGTTTAATTCTATTTATTTGCAAGCTATATATACATACATTCACCTATGCATATTTATATATAATATGAATGAAAGTCTCCACCAAAGTGACTATCACTGTTTGGTAGAATTTGGTACGATTTTAGTTTTCTTAGCTGTCTGGATTTTTTTAAGTTTCTGAAATGAACATGTATTACTTTTAAACAAGAAAAAAACAGAAGTTTTTTAAGAGGAAAAAAAGATTCTGTTGTACAAGGAAACTGGAATAGCCCTTTGTAGTGATATCATTGTGGTCCTTCTTACAATGTTTTTTTTTACGAATATCCTTGCGTATCTCAGAAACAATAGTGGGTTAGATGAATCATTGATCTGAAAGAATTTTTTTAATGTAAATATTCAAATATATTTCCACAGCATTATGCTAGGATCAGTGATAAAAATTAAATCAACAGTCATTAACACCTACCTTAATAAATCTTTTTATTCTTTTCAAGAATGTGCTTTTGGAGAACAAGTTTCTGATACAGAAAAGAATCTGAACCAAGGATCCGGCTTGATAGAAGCCATCTTTAACGTACTGTACCATTGCAATTTTTCTCCACAAACATTTGGAAATGTTTTTGTGAGCTACATAGAAGAAGAACAACTATGGGACTTTTTATATAACGTTCCAGGTATGAGTAATTTACTTCTTGTAAAAGAAGCATTTTTTAGATTCTTAAAATATGCCTTTACAGATGTTTTTAAAGTTTTATTGTTATCAGTTTTGCTGAATCCAGTGTTTATAGAACTTTAACTTCTATTTTTCAGCATCAAGGTTTCTGTTGGGAACTATTAACCATTACTTCCTTTCTAAATTTAGCATGGTTTGAGGTGAGGTGAGGGAAGATGTTGAGGGGAAAACTAATGCAGATTTTGTTATTTATTTTTATTATTGGGAAGCATTACATCATAAAATTGAATTTAATATTTAATTTAATATGCTTAATATAAATAAAAAAACAAAAACCAAACCCACTGCTGTAGAGTCGATTCCAACTCATAGCGCCCATATAGTGCAGAGTAGAACTGCCCCATAGGGTTTCCAAGGAGCACCTGGGGAATTCAAACTGCAGACCTTTTGGTTAGCAGTCATAGTTCTTAACCACTACACCACCAGGGTTTCCAATGAGCATATAAGGCATTAGTAAGATTTGAAAATGGTATTTTGTGATTCTTGGGTACATTTATTCAACAACTGATGGCCAAAACTACTGGCTAGTTTTCTTCAAAAGTATGGGTAATTTATTATTATGACTATGGTGCCTCTCTCTCTACAAGTCAAGCCTGTACTATCATTCCTCGGGTACAATATGTTTTCCCTGTCTGTATGTTCTTTTGCCCAGAGCTAGAGAGTAAGTTAAAGACAGAGTAGATTGTATACCTGAACAGAAGGTGTTGATGGGTGACCCTGTCATCAGGGACAGGTGTAAAGACTCTCACCTTAATATCCTGCCTTTAAGTCTTCATATTTAATGTTTTGGGAAGAGCAAAGGATAGGAAGTAAGGTTCGTTGTCATTAGCCTAATCATTCCGATTATTTGCATTTGACTCTGAACTTATGAGCTCCCCCTGCACTGCCTTGGAACCACTCTTTTCATGAAATATTTTCTTACTAATTGATGTCGAGTTGACTCTGACTTGTGATGACCCAATGTGTATCAGAGAAGAACTGTGCTCCATGTGGTTTTCAATGGACAATTTTTGGAAGCAGATCACTAAGCCTTTCTTCTGAGACACCTGTGATGGACTTGAACTGCCAACCTTTCTCTTAGCAGCTGAGCACACTAACTGTTTGCGCCACCCAGGAAATTTTTCCTAGGCTCTATATTAAAAAACAGCTAGCTCATAATAATGGGTTTCATACTCCCTGGACTTTTTTGGCTATCAGATATTAGTTGAATATCATTTCGAGTTATTTATTTTTTTTGCCCAGCTCGGAGTAGATGTTGAATACATGTTTCCTTTTCTTTCATTTTTTTTAATTAATTTTTTTATTCTGCTTTAAGTGAAAGTTTACAAATCAAGCCAGACTCTAATACAAAAATTTATATACACTTTGCTATATACTCCTAATTGCACACTCCTTCCTTCCACAGTCTCATTTAGCTTCCATTTGGCCAGCTTCTGACCCCCTCTACCCTCTCATCTCGCCTTCAGACAGGAGATGCCAACATAGTCTCATGTGTCTTCTTGATCCAAGAAGCTCATTCTTCACCAGTGTCATTTTCTGTCCTATTGTCCAGTCCAATCCCTGTCTGAAGAGTTGGTTTTGGGAATAGTTCCTGTCTTGGGCTTACAGAAGGTCTGGGGACCATGACCACTGGGGTGCTTCTAGTCTCAGTGAGACCATTAAGTCTGGTCTTTTTATGAGAATTTGGGGTCTGCATCCCACTGCTGTCCTGCTCCCTCAGGGGTTCTCTGTTGTGCTCCCTGTCAAGGGCAGTTGTAGCCGGGCACCACCTAGTTCTTCTGATCTCAGGCCGATGTAGTCTCTGGTTTATGTGGCCCTTTCTGTCTCTTGGGCTCATAATTACCTTGTGTCTTTGGTGTTCTTCATTCTCCTTTGGTCCAGGTGAGTTGAGACCAATTGATGCATCTTAGATGGCTGATTGCTAGCATTTAAGACTGCAGACACCACTCTCCAAAGTGGGGTGCAGTGTGTTTTCTTAATAGATTTTATTATGCCAATTGACTTAGATGTCCCCTGAAACCATGGTCCCTAAACCCTTGCCCCTGCTAGGCTGGCCTTTGAAGTGTTCATTCTATTCAGGAAACTGCTTTTGGTTTAGTCCAGTTGTGCTGACCTCTTCTGTACTGTGTGTTGTCTTTCCCTTCACCTAAAATAGTTCTTATCTACATCTACATTATCTACATTCCTCTCCCTAACTCCCTTCCTCCCTCCCTCCCCCCCATCTCATAACCATCAAAGAATATTTTCTTCTCTGTTTAAACTGCTTCTCCAATTATTATAATAGTGGCCTTGTACAATATGTGTACTTTTGCAACTGACTAATTTCACTCAGCATAATGCCTTCCAGGTTCCTCCATGTTATGAAATGTTTCACAGATTCATCACTGTTCTTTATCGATGTGTAGTATTCCATTGTGTGAATATACCATAATTTATTTATCCATTCATCCATTGATGAGCACCTTGGTTGCTTCCACCTTTTTGCTATTGTAAATAGTGCTGCAATGAACACGGGTATACATATATCTGTTTGTGTAAAGGCTCTTATTTCTCTAGGATATACTCCAAGGAGTGGGATTGCTGGATGGTATGGTAGTTCTATTTTCAGCTTTTTAAGGAAGTGCCAAATCGATTTCCAAAGTGGTTGTACCATTTTACATTCCCACCAGCAGTGTGTAAGTGTTCCAGTCTCTCCACAACTTCTCCAACATTTATTCTTTTGTGTTTTTTGGATTAATGCCAGTCTTGTTGGAATGAGACGGAATCTCATTGTAGTTTTGATTTGCGTTTCTCTAATGGCTAAAGATCATGAGGATTTCCTCATGTATCTGTTAGCTACCTGAATGTCTTCTTTAGTGAAGTGCCTGTTCATATCTTTTGCCCATTTTTTAATTGGGTTATTTGTCTTTTTGTAGTTGAGTTTTTGCAGTATCATGTAGATTTTAGAGATCAGGAGCTGACTGGAAATGTGATAGATAAAAACTTTTTCCACTCTGTAGGTAATCTTCTTACTCTTTTGGTGAAGTCTTTGGATGAGCATAGATGTTTGATTTTTAGGAGCTCCCAATTATCTAGTTTCTTTTCTGCATTGTTAGTAATGTTTTGTATACTGTTTATTCCATGTTTTAGGGCTCCTAACGTTGTCCTTATTTGTTCTTCCATGATCTTGTTTTAGATTTTATATATAGGTCTTTGATGCATTTTGAATTAGTTTTTGTGCATGGTGTGAGGTGTGGGTCTTGTTTAATTTTTTGCAGATGGATATCCAGTTATGCCAGCACCATTTGTTAAAAAGACTGTCTTTTCCCCATTTAACTGGCTTTGGGCCTTTGTCAATATCACCTGCTCACATATGGATAGACTTATGTCTGGATTCTCATTTCTTTTCCATTATTCTATGTATCTGTTGTTGTACTAGTACCAGGCTGCTTTGACTACAGTGGCGGTATAATAGGTTCTAAAATCAGGTAGAGTGAAACCTCCCACTTTGTTCTTCTTTTTCAGTAATACTTTGCTTATCCAGTGCCTTTTTCCCACCCATATGAAGTGGCGATTTGCTTCTCCATCTTATTAAAAAATGTCATTGGAATTTGAATCGGAATTGCATTGTATCTATAGATCGCTTTTGGTAGAATAGACATTTTTACAATGTTAAGTCTTCCTATCCATGAACAAGGTGTTTTTCCACTTAGCTAGGTCTCTTTTGGTTTCTTGCGGTAGTGTTTTGTAGTTTTCTTTGTATAAGTCTTTTACATCTCTGATAAGATTTATTCCTAAGTATTTCATTTTTGGGGGAGCTATTGTAAATGGCATTGATTTGGTGATTTCTTCCTTGATGTTCTTTTTGTTGGTGTAGAGGAATCCAACCAATTTTTGTATGTTTATCTTGTATCCTGATACTCTGCTGAACTCTTCTGTTACTTTCAGTAGTTTTCTTGAGGATTCTTGAGTGTTTTCTGTGCATAAGATCATGTCATTTGCAAATAGAGATACTCTTACTTCTTCCTTGCCAATATGGATGCCCTTTATTTCTTTATCTAGCCTAATTGCACTGACTAGGACCTCAGCACAATGTTGAATAAGAATGGTGATAAAGAGCATCCTTGTCTGGTTCCTGATCTCAAGGGGAATGCTTTCAGACTCTCTTCATCTAGGATGATGTTGGCTATTGGGTTTGTATACACAGCCTTTATTATGTTGAGGAATTTCCCTTCTATTTCTATTTTGCTGAGAGTTTTTATCACAAATGGGTTTTGAACTTTATCAAATGTGTTTTCTGCATCAATTGATAAAATCATGTGATTCTTGTCTTTTGTTTTATTTATATGGTGGATTACATTAATTGTTTTTCTAATGTTGAACCATCCCTGCATACCTGGTATGAATCCCACTTGGTCATGGTGAATTATTTTTTTGATATGTTGTTGAATTCCATTGGCTAGAATTTTGTTGAGGATTTTTGCATCTAAGTTCATGAGGGATATAGGTTTGTAATTTTCTTTGTTTGTGGTGTCTTTACGTGGCTTTGGTATCAGGGATATACCCAGATATGGTGGCTTCATAAAACAAGTTTGAGAGTATTCCGTCCTTTTCTGTGCTCTGAAATGCCTTTAGTAGTAGTGGTGTTAACTCTTCTCTGAAAGTTTGGTATAACTCTGCAGTGAAGCCATCTGGGCCAGGGCTTTTTTCTGTTGGGAGTTTTTTGATTATCTTTTCAACCTCTTCTTTTGTTATGGGTCTATTTAGTTGTTCTACCTCTGTGTTAATTTAGGTAAATAGTGTGTTTCTAGGAATTCATTCATTTCTTCTAGGTTTTCAAATTTGTTGGAGTACAATTTTTCACAGTAATCTGATATGATTCTTTTAATTTCAGTTGGGTCTGTTGTAATATCACACATCTCATTTCTTATTCTGGTTATTTGCTTCCTCTCCTGTTTTTCTTTTGTCAGTTTGGCCATGGTTTATCAATTGTGTTAATTTTTTCAAAAATTCGGCTTGTCGTCTTGTTAATTCTTTCAATTGTTTTTCTGTTTTCTATTTCATTTAATTTTGCTCTAATTTTTATTATTTGTTTTCTTCTGGTGCCTGATGATTTCTTTTGTTGCTCTCTTTCTATTTGTTCAAGTTGTAGGAATAATTCTTTGATTTTGGCCCTTTCTTCTTTTTGTATGTGTGCATTTATTGATATAAATTGACCTCTTAAGCACTGCTTTCGCTGTGTCCCAAAGGTTCTGATACGAAGTGTATTCTTTCTAATTGGATTCTATGAAATTCTTTATTCCATCCTTAATGTCTTCCATAACCCAGTCTTTTTTGAGCAGGGTATTGTTCAGTTTCCAAGTGTGTGATTTCTTTTCCCTGCTTTTTCTGTTATTGATTTCTACTTTTATGGCCTTATGGTCAGAGAAGATGCTTTGTAATATTCCAATGCTTTGGATTCTGCTAAGGCTTGCTTTATGACCTAATATGTGGTCTATTCTAGAGAATGTTCCATCTGCACTAGAAAAGAAAGTATACTTGACTGCTGCTGAGTGGAGTGTTTTGTATGTCTATAAGGTCAAGTTGATTGATTGTGGCATTTAGAGCTTCCGTGTCTTTATTGAGCTTCTTTCTGAATGTCCTGTCCTTCGCCAAAAGTGGCATGTCGAAGTCTCCTACTATAATTGTGGAGCTATCTATGTCACTTTTCAATGTTGTTACAGTTTGTTTTATGTATCTTACAACCCTGTACTTGGGTGCATAAATATTTAATATAGTATAGCCTCCTGGTATATTGTGCCTTTAATCATTATGTAGTGTCCTTCCATATCCTTTGTGGTGGATTTAACTTTAAAGTCTATTTTGCCAGAAATTAATATTGCCACTTCTGCTCTTTTTTGATTGCTGTTTCCTTGATATATTTTTTCCATCCTTTGAGCTTTAGTTTATTTGTGTCCCTAAGTCTAAAGTGTGTCTCTTGTAGGCAGCATATAGGCGGATCATTTTTTTAATCCATTCTGCCACTCTCTGTCTCTTTAGTGGTGCATTTAATCCATTTACATTCAGCATAATTATGGATAGATATGAATTTAGTGCCATCATTTTGATGTCTTTTTTTGTGTGTTATTGACAGTTTCTTTTTCCCACTGAATTTTTTGTGCTGAGTAGTTTATATATTGTCTTTCCTCCTTCTTTGTTGTTGTTGATTTTGTTTCTGCTGAGTCTCTATTTTTTCTTGTATTTTATTTTGATGTGTAGGATAGTTTGTCTCCTTTGTGGTTACCTTAATATTTACTTCTATTTTTCTAAATTTAAACATAACTTTTATTTATTTGTAACACCTGGTCTTCCTGTCCGTGTGAATGATCTATGAATATATTTCTTAGTCCCTCTTTATTCTTTAATGTTGTCTTCCTTTACATGATAATATCGCTGTTTCCCTGTTTTGAGCATTTTTTATCTTGATTTATTTTTGTGATTTCCCTGGCTGGGTTGACATCTGATTGCTCTGTCCATTGTTTTAGTTATGGGTTGATACCTGGTATTATTGATTTTCTAACAAAGAACTCCGTTTAGTATTTCTTGGAGTTTTGTTTGGTTTTTATGAATTCCCTAAACTTCTGTTTATCTGGAAATGTCCTAATTTCACCTTCACATTTGAGAGACATTTTGCTGGATATATGATTCTTGGCTGGCAATTTTTTTCCTTCGATTTTTAATACAAGTCTTCCCATTGCCTTCTTGCCTGCATGGTTTCTGCCAAGTAGTCCAAGCTTATTCTTATTGGCTTTACTTTGTAGGTGACTTTTTGTTTATCCCTAGCTGCTCTTAAAATTCTCTTTTTATCTTTGGTTTTGGCAAGTTTGATTATAATATGTGTTGGTGACTTTCTTTTAAAATCTACCTTATGTGGAGTTCGATGAGCACCTTGGATAGCTATCTTCTCATCTTTCACAATATCAGGGAAGTTTTCTGCCAACAAATCTTCAACAATTCTCTCTGTATTTTCTGTTATCCCTCCCTGTTCTGGTACTTCAATCTCTCGTAGGTTATTTCTCTTGTTAGAGTCCCACATGATTCTTAAGGTTTCTTCATTTTTTTTAATTCTCTTATCTGATTTTTCTTCAGATATATTGGTGCCAAGTGCTTTATCTTCAAGTTCATAAATTCTGCCTTCCGCTTGCTCAATTCTGCTCCTGTGACTTTCTACTGAGTTGTCTACTCCTGTAATTTTATTGTTAATCTTCTGAATTTCTGATTGCTGTCTATCTATGGATTTTTCCAGCTTATTAAATTTTTCATTATGTTCCTGAATAACCTTTTTAATTTATTCAACTGCTTTATCTGCGTGTTCCTTTGTCTTGTTCTGCATGTTGCCTGATTTCCTTTCTGATGTCTTAAGGGGTTCTGTATATTAATCTTTTGTATTCTGCATCTGGTAATTCCAGAAATGTGCTTTCATGTAGAAGATCCCTTTATTCTTTGTTCTGAGAGCTTGTTGAAGCAATTATGGTCTGTTTCTTTGTGTGATTTGATGTTGGCTGTTGTCTCCAAGCCATCTATAAGTTATTGTATTAGTTTATTTTATTTTTGCTTACTCTATCCTAGCTTCTTGCTTTGTTTTGTTTTGATATGCCCAGATGGGTTGCTTGAGTGAGCTAGCTTGGTTATTTTTGCCTTTGAAGCTCTTATGACCTGTCACCAGATGGCTAGTGCTATTATCAGGTATATCAGTCTAGGAGTCCATTTACTTTTGTTGTATGGATTCAGCACAGGTGTCCAGGTAGCTGCTTATCAAGTTTGTGGTAAAGGCTCTGTCCTAAAGTCTTAGAGGGGCAGGTGTGATTGGTGTAAGTACCAGTATCTTGTTGCAGCAGGGAGTCATGCTCTGAATAAGGCAGGGGGCTGAGAATTGTCCCCCAAGTGTCTCTGAGGAAAGCACATCCCTCTTCCCTAGATCATACAGGTGGGTGGGTTCTGCAGATGGACCATCGGCACCCGATGCTTTTGGTCGTAAGGACTGGGAGGTACCAGTTAACCTTGGACCCCTGTCGCAGGTGGCTGGGTGACATGAATGGAGCCACCAGTCCTTAGTCCCCTGATGTGGGTAGGTGAGGAACCTGTTTAGTAGGCAAAGCGGTGTCAAACATCACACACCCACCTCTCCACCGTATAGCTGAAACAATTGTTGTCTGCCAACAAGGGCCTACTCTCCTGAAATAGGCTCACACAGGTCCATGCAGGGGTAAAAGATACTACGAGTCCAAGGACCATTTATGCCTGGACAGGAGCCACTTCTGTCCTGAGCTCCTCAGGTTAGTGGAGCTGGCAAATTATCTTTTCCCTCAGCTGAGAATTTATTCCTTCTCCAAGGCCAGAAGGATGGCTCTAGGTGCTCAACAGGGAAATCATCAGATGCTGAAGCCAGCTTGGGGGCAGGGGGTATGGTAAAATATACACAAGTACTTAACTTTTGCTGAAAGCGCCATTCTTCTGTGGTCCTAGAGATGTGTGTGAGCTGTGTGCCTGGCTGCTTCTCCCTGCAGAAACTGCAGCCAAATGCTAGTACCAGCCTGCCGCAACTGATCTAGGTAATGGCGCCTGAGGGCTCTGGGAGATTCAGGTCCGCTTACTCCTCTCTGCTTCTGAACTGTCTCTTCCTCCTCCTGCTGCTCAGTTCATTTTCAGACTTTGCCTTTGATGTTCAGGGCTCCTAGCTTGTCATAAATATACTCATTTCGCTTGTTTTTCAGGTCTTTGTTGTAAGAGGGCTCACCAGACGTGTCCGTCTATTCCACCATCTTGGCCCCATCTCTCCATTTTGAATTATTTTAAAGCCATTATATTTCATCTTTTCTTAGGCATTACCCCTGTAAAGTGGCTATGAGAACATTATATATGGTTTAAAAAATCTTAACATATCTACTTAAAGATGCTGTAATAATTATCTCCTTTTTAAGTTTTATCTCATAGTTAACATGTATTCCCTCATTGCTTCCCATTTACCTAAAGGTGGGACAATTATCTAGTTTAAAAGATGGAAATGGAAGCTTACCAGGTTTCTGATACAGACTTTATTGAGCTGAAAGAAAATCAACCTTTAAATCCCTCCACGCCTGCTGTTTTTATTTGTTTCTGGAGAAGAGCTGAATTCTCTCATACAAGTATAAACAATCAGTGACCTGCCATGCTTCAAACAGTATTTATCCTTCAACTATTAAGTTCTTGAGACAATTTTGACATTCAGCACAAAACTGTACTAAAAATGACCTAGAAGATATGAGCTGCTGACAAGAGAAAGCAAAACTGCTGCTTGTTCCTAATTTGTCTTCTCTTCATCTATGCATTGAGCAAACCTTCCTTCACTACCACAATATCTGCATTTTATCATAAAATACACCTACTGCTCACTTATCAACTATCTCATTAACTGACATTTTCACTTATGACAATGGTAAAAAAATCTACTGTCTTGACTATTTTGCTTATTAATGACATATATCTGGCAGTAACGAATGCCAAGTTCTGAAGTGAGAGTAACGCCAGTGGTGATAGTTAAGGTCATTTGTCAACTGTGCTGAGCTATGGTTCTCAGTGGTTTGGCGGGTAAGCAATGATGTAATTTGGCAGTTATGTAATGATGTAACATGGCAGTTATGTAATGATGTAACTTGGAAGTTATGTATTGATATAGTCACTCTCCATTTTGTGATCCGATGTGGTCATCCTTCAGTTTTATACAACATCAATTTTCACATAATGACCTGGTCTTTGGAACCTAACCATGTCAATAAGTGAGGTGTGTGTATATATGGTTCAGTAAATATAATTAACCTACCCAAATCAATTGAAGTAAATTATTTGAAAACCTTACTGGGATGTTTTCCCTCTGCTGCAACATTGTCAATGATTTCAACATATCTTATCTATAACACATCACATATGTATCATTTCAGGGTCGAAAAGCTAGGATAAACATTCAGTATCCTCATCTTGGACCAAGCAGCATATTGTTTTGTTACACATAAGGTCATTATGAGTTGGAGCCTACTTGACAGCACCTAACAACAACAATCCTCATCCTGTTGCAGAGGAAACCAAGCCCTGAGATGTTAAGAGACTTGTCGAAGGTTGTATACCAATTTAAGTTGTAGAATCAGAACTAAAAGCCAGATTGCCTGACTCATACAAAAAAAAAAAAAAAAAACCGTTGCCATCAAGCTGATTCTGACTCATATCAATGGTATAATAGGCTATGTCATTTCTCTTTCTTTTTTTTTCAATTGGACTACACTTTTTGAGACACTTTTTGAACATACAAAGTCAGTAATAAAATATATAATCTAATATTACAATTAGAAATCCAACACATAACTCCTTTGGATGGACATAAATTGTGAGGGGTGGGGGAACAAGAGGGAATATAACCATTAAAAAAAGATTATGTAAGAGAAATTGTGTGTGGGGCAAGGGGAAGGGGTGAGGGGAGAGAGTACATGGGAACTCTCTGTACTTTCTGCCCAACTTTTCTGTAAAGGTAAAACTGTTCTAATATATAAAGTGTATTGAGAAAAAGATTATAAAAAGTAGGAATACAAAAAAATAATTAAGTTGGGGACCTAGTTTGGGTATTTCAAATGCCAGAACACTCCATAAGAAATAGAGTTGATAGCAGTCATTGTAGGCCTATGTCTTCAAAATAGCCCAAGTGATCATTGGTTGGACAAGTAAAAATATCAAAGCATAAATTACCTCAACTGTTCTTAGTCACTATATATATTTTTGACTCTCTTGTTCTTTTAAGAGAGAAAAAAGTCTTTAAGCACACCCCGATTTTAAGACAGTGATAAATCTTACCCAAAATGTCTAGTATGACATTACAGCAATATACCAAAGCAGTATTTTCCACTTGCCTCCCCATGGCATTGGCCTTAATTTTTTTTTTTTTCTGAATTGCTCTACAGAACTTTCTCATAAGCTTTAAGAAGAAAATTATCAATATCATAACAAAATTTCCCAAATAAACTTTGAACTCCAAAATTTCCATTTTGGTTCTCTCCTTAGCTTCATAAAGGCCTTTAAAGAGAGCTCTTTAGAATGCCTATGATATGCTGTTGTTGGTAGGTGCCATCAAGTTGGTTCTGACTCATAGCAAACCTGTGTACAACAAAATGAAACATTGCCAGGTCCTGTGCCATCCTCACATTTATTGTTATGCTTGAGCCCACTGTTGCAGCCACTCTGTCAATATGTCTCATTGACGGTCTTCCTCTTACTCACTCCCTACTTTACCAAGCGTGATATCCTTCTCCAGGGAGTGGTCCCTCCTGAAATCATGTCCAAATTATGAGACATGAAGTCTCACCATCCTTCTAAGGAGCATTCAGGCTGTAGTTCTTCCAAGACAGATTTGTTTGTTCTTCTGGCAGTCCATGGTGTATTCAATATTCCTCATCAACACCATAATTCAAAAGCATCAATTCTTCCATTACCTTCCATATTCATTGTGCAGCCTTTGCGTGCTTATGAGGCAATTGAAAACACCATGGCTTGGGTCAGGCACACCTTAGTCTTCAAGGTGACATCTTTGCTTCTTAACACTTTTAAGAGGTCTTTTGCAGCAGATTTGCCCAATGCGATGTGTCATTTGATTTTTTGACTGCTTTTTCCATGGGCATTGATTGTGGATCCAAGTAAAATGAAATCCTTGGCAACCTCAATCTTTTCTCTGTTTATCATGATGTTGCCTATTGGTCCAGTTGTGAGGACTTTTTGTTTTCTTTATGTTGAGGTGTAATCCGTACTGAAGGCTGTAGACTTTGACCTTTATCATAAGTGCTTTAAGTCTTCTTCCCTTTCAGCAAGCAAGGTTGTGTCATTTGCATAACTCAGGTTGTTAATGAGTTTTCCTCCAATCCAGATGTTGCATTCTTCTTCATATAGTTCAGCTCCTTAGATTATTTGCTCAGCATACAGACTGCATAAGTATGGTGGAAGGATACAACCCTGATGCACACCTTTCTTGACTTTAAATCATGCAGTATCCCCTTGTATTCTAACGATTGCCTCTTGGTCTGTGCACAGGTTCCTCATGAGCACAATTAAGTGTTCTGGAACTCCCATTCTTTGCAACATTATCCATAATTTGTTATGATCCACACAATCAATGCCTTTGCATAGTCAATAAAACACAAACATCTTTCTGGTATTCTCTTTTTTCAGCCAAGATTCATCTGACATCAGCAATTATATCCCTCGTTCCGTGTCCTCTTCTGAATTCGGTTTGAATTTCTGGCAGTTCCCTGTCAATGTACTGCTGCAACTGCTTTTGCATGATCTTTAGCAAAATTTTACTTGTGTGTGATATTAATGATATTGTTCAGTAATTTCTGCATTCCGTTGAGTCACTTTTCTTTGGAATTGGCACATATATGGATCTCTTCCAGTCAGTTGGCCAGGAGGCTGTCTTTCAAATTTCTTAGCGTAGATGAGTTAGCACTTCCAGCATTGCATCTCTTTGTTGAAGCATCTCAATTGGTATTCCATCAATTCCTGGAGCTTTATTTTTCCCCAGTGCATTCAGTGCAGCTCAGACTTCTTCCTTCAGTGCCATAGGTTCTTGATCATATGTTACCTTCTGAAATGGCTAAATGTCAACCAATTCTTTTTGGTACAGTGAGTCTGTGTATTCCTTCCATCTTCTTTTGATACCTTCTGCATTGTTTAATATTTTCCCTGTAGAATTTTCACTATTGCAACTCAAGGCTTGCATTTTTTTCCTCAGTTCTTTCAGCTTGAGAAATGCCAAGTGTGTTCTTCCTTTTTGGTTTTCTAACTCCAGATCTTTGCACATTTTGTTGTAATACTTTACCTTCTCAAGTCGCCCTTTGAAATCTTCTGTTCAGCTCTTTTACATTATTATTTCTTCCTTTCGCTTTAGCTACTCTACATTCAGAAGCAAGTTTCAAAGTCTCTTCTGACATCCATTTTAGCTTTTCTTTCTTTCCTGTCATTTTAATGACTTCTTGCTTTCTTCATGTGTGATGTCCTTGGTGTCATTCCACAAGTCGTCTGGTCTTTGTTCATTGGTTTTCAATGTGTCAAATCTATTCCTGAGATGATCTCTAAATTCAGGTTGGATATACTCTGGGTTGTACTTTGGCTCTCATGGACTTGTTCTAATTTTCTTCTTTATCTTCAACTTGAACTTGCATGTGGGCAATTGATGGTCTGTTTTGCAGTCAGCACCTGGCGTTGTTCTGACTGATGTTATTGAGCATTTTTATCATCTCTTTCCACAGATGTAGTCAATTTGATTCCTGTGTATTCCATCTGGCAAGGTCCATGTGTATAGTCCCTGTCTTTGTTGTTGTAAAAGGTATTTGCAATGAAGAAATTGTTGGTCTTGCAAAATTCTATCATGCAATTTCCAGCATCGTTCCTGTTGCCGAGGCCATTATTTCCCAAGTACAGATCCTTGTTTGTTTCCAACTATTGCATTCCAATCATAGTCAATGCACCTTGATTGCATGTTTGATTGATTTCAGACTACGGAATTTGGTAAGAATCTTCAGTTTCTTCATCTTTGGCCTTAGTGGTTGGTGTGTAAATTTGAATAAATTGGAAAACTTGGTGGGGTAGTAGTTATGGGCTATGGGTGCTAACCAAAAGTCAGCAGTTCGAGTCTACCGAGCACTGCTCGGAAACTATATGGGGCAGTTCTGCTCTGTCTTATAAGGTTGCCATGAGTCAGAATCAACTCGACAGCAACAGGTTTGTGTTTTTTTTTTGTTTTGGTCCTTGTAGATGTATGGCTATAACCCTATCAATGACTGCATTGTACTTCAGAATAGATCTTGAAATGTTCTTTTTGAAAATGGATGTGAGTACATTCCTCTTCAATTTGTCATTCCTGGCACAGTAGAACATATGATTGTTTGATTCAAAATGGCCAATACCAGTCTACTTCAGCTCACTAATACCTGGGATATCAATGCTTATGTGTTGCATTTCATTTTTGACAGCTTCCAAATTTCCTAGATTCATACTTTGTACATTCCATGTTCTGATTATTAATGCATGTTTACAGCTGTTCCTTCTCATTTTGAGTTGTGCCACATCAGCAAATGAAGGTCCCCAAAGCTGACTCCATCCACCTCATTAAGGTTAACTCTACTATGAGAAGGCAGCTCTTCCCCAGTTGTATTTTGAGTGCCTTCCAATCTGAGGGGCTCATCTTCCAGCACTATATCAGACAATGTTCCACTGGTATTCATAAGGTTTTAACTGACTAATTTGTTCAGAAGTAGTCTGCCAGGTCCTTCTTCCTAGTCTGTCTTAGTTTGGAAGCTCAGCTGAAACCTGTCCACCAAGGGTGACCCTGCTGGTATTTGAAATACTGGTGGCATAGCTTCCAGCATCACAGCAACACGCAAGCCACCGTGGTATGAAAAACTGCCAGATATGTGGGAGCATATGATATAGACCATATTGTTTTCTTGTTGGTATAATTAGTTTACAATGCTTTATTTCATAATAAGCACAACAATTTTTCTTTTATCTACATCAATACCCTCGACATAGTGTGTATAGATTTTAAATGTAAACTTTCAGAAATTGGAAGACTGTCTTTGTTCTATGTTATAGCCATTTATTCTGAGCCTTTTACTTGGTATTCTAGTCTCTCTGCTTGCAATGCACTTTTTTTTTTTTAACTTTTGCAAAATACATTATTGAGGTATCATTTACAGTCTCATTTCAAGTAAAGAGTTCTCTGGTGCAAATAATTGCTTAATATGGCCCTTCTAGTCATGGTCTTTGTGACTCATACACAATAATTGAGTGGGACTATGCAAATAAGGTATATGAAACCCTAACGAAGTGACTGGTTGGTTTTTCTGTCCCACTGGGCTTTAAATGAGCCATCCTAGAGGCCAGGAGAAGGGGGTCACACCATCACCAAGAAAGAAGTACCAGGAGTAGAGTTCATCCTTTGGACCAGGGATCCCTGAACTGAGAAACTCCTGGAATCAGGAGACCAAGAGAATGAGAGAGAGAGCTGTAACACTGAAGATGGCAAGAAGTGGCAGCAGAGAAATGGCAGTGAGGCAGGAGACAGCACAGGAGGCTTTCCAGCCCAGGGAGTGAGAAAGCTGAGTGCCTGCATGCCTTTGGGCAGGAGACTGAGTAGGGTGCTTCTGGGCACTTGGTGGAACTAGGTTTGCTGATCCACGGAGCTAGAGCTGAGTGCCTTCTGGTCGAGGTTTACTGGTGGAGTAGGGTTCTTCTGGGTACTTATCTGCAGATCTAAATGAGCTTTGTAACACTTGCCCAAGCAGGGTAGAGGCTAAGGGGCCAGAGAGAGGCATGCCTGTGGGCACAGCTGAAAAGAGGCTGTCCTGATCAAAGAACTGTATCTGAGCATTCCTGAACCTGAATTGTAATCTGTTACTGCCCTAATAAACCCCGTAATTGTGAGTATTGTCTGTGAGTTCTGTGTGATCATTGCAACGAAGTATCGAACTCAGCAGAGAAGTAGAGTGCATTGTGAGAGGGATAGAATACCTTAGAACTAGTTAAAAGGACTGGCAAGAGGAGGTACATCTAATCTCCACCTCATAGGAAACAGCCTTAGACTGTCGATCTTGACTCTTTTTCCTACTTGTGAAGTTACAGGAGGTCAGAGCCTCGGCCATGCCATTCTTACAAGTTCAATTAGTTTTGACCAATGTATAAACCTGTGTGACAACCATCACATCAAGATATAGAACATTTCCATAATTTCCAACGGTTCTTTTATCTCCCTGTAATCCCCAGCCTCAGGCAAACACCAATCTGCTTTCTAGCACTATAGATTAGTTTTGCCTATTCTGTTGTTGTTAGGTGACATTGAGTCAGTTCCGACTCATAGCAACCCTACGTACAACAGAACAAAACACTGCTCTACATACAACACTACGTACGTACAACAGAACAAAACACCATCGTCACAATCCTTGTTATGCTTGAGCCCATTGTTGCAGCCACTGTGTCAATACATCTCACTGAGGGTCTTCATCTTACTCACTGACCCTCCACTTTACCAAGCATGTCCTTCTACAGGGACTGGTCCCTCCTGATATGCCCAAAGTATGTGAGAAGTAGTCTCACCATGGTTGCTTCTAAGAGCATTCTTGTACTTTTTCCAAGACAGATTTGTTATTTTGGCGGTCCATAGTATATTCAGTATTCTTTGCCATCACCATAACTCAAAAGTGTCAATTCTTGGTCTTCCTTATTCACTGTCCAGCTTTCACATGCATATGACGTGACTGAAAACACCATGGCTTGGGTCAGGCATACCTTAGTCTTCAAGGTGACATCTTTGCTTTTTAACACTTTAAAGAGGTCTTTTGCAGCAGATTTGCCCAATGCAATGCATCTTTTGATTTCTTGACTGCTGCTTCCATGGGTGTTGATTGTGGATAAAAGTAAAATGAAACCCTTGAAACCTCAATCTTTTCTGTTTATCAAAATGTTGCTTATTGCCCAGTTGTGAGGATTTTTGTTTTCTTTTTGTTGAGGTGTAATTCATACTGAAGGCTGTAGTCTTTGATCTTCATCAGTAAGTGCTTCAAGTTCTCTTCCCTTTCAGCAAGCAAGGTTGTGTTATCTGCATAACTCAGGTTGTTAATAAGTTGTCATGGATTGAATTATGTCCCTCCAAAAACGTGTCCATCAACTTGGTTAGGACATAACTCCCTGTATTGTGTGGTTGTCCTCCATTTTGTGATTGTAATTTTATGTTGAGAGGTTTAGGGTGGGATTGTAACACCACCCTTACTCAGGTCACCTCCCTGATCCAAGGTAAAGTGAGTTTCCCTGGGGTGTGCCCTGCAGCACCTTTTATCTCTCAAGAGAGAAAAGGAAAGAGAAACAAGCAGAGAGTTGGGGACCTCATACCACCAAGAAAGAAGCACCAGGAGCAGAGCTCTTCCTTTAGACCCAGAGTTCCTTTGCAGAAAAGCTCCTGGTCCAGGGGAGGATTGACAAGAAAGACCTTCCTCCAGAGCTGACAGAGAGAGAAAGCCTTTCCCTGGAGCTGACACCCTGAATTTGGACTTGTAACCTACTAGACTATGAGAAAATAAATTTCTTTTTGTTAAAGCCATCATCTTGTGGTAATTCTGTTATGGCAGCACTAGATAACTAAGACATGAGTCTTCCTCCAATCCCGATGGCCTGTTCTTCATATAGTCCAGTTTCTCAGATTATTTGCTCAGCATACACATTGAATGAGTATGGTGAAAGGATACAACCCTGATGCACACCTCTTCTGACTTTAAACCACTCAGTATCCCCTTGTTCTGTTCAATCAACTGCCTCTTGATCTACGTAAAGGTTCCTCATGAGCACAATTAAGTGATCTGGAATTCCCATTCTTCACAGTTTTATCCATAATTTGTTATGATCCACACAGTCGGATGCCTTTGCATAGTTGATAAAACACAGGTAAACATCTTCCTGGTATTCTCTGCTTTCAGCCAGTATCCATCTGACATCAGTGATGATATCCCTCATTCATCATCCTCTTCTTGAATCTGGCTTGAGTCTCTGGCAGTTCCCTATCAATGTACGGCTGCAGCCACTTTTAAATGATCTTCAGCAAAATTTTACTTGTGTGTGATATTAATACTATTGTTCAAAAATTTCTGCATTTGGTTGGATCACCTTTCTTTGGAATAGGAGTAAATATGGATCACTTCTTGTTGGTTGGCCAGTTAGCTGTCTTTCACATTTCTTGGCATAGATGAGTGAGCGTCTCCAGTGCTGCATCCATTTATTGAAACATCTGTTGCTTATTCTAGGATTTCATATAAACAGAAATCTATCTATTCTTCTGTGTCAGGCTTCTTTTGAGGTTTTTTATTTTATGCTTCTATCAGTAGCTTATTCCTTCTCATTGGTAAGTAGTATTTCATTGTATACATTTACCACTTTTTTTTTTTTTTAATCCATTCATCAGTTGGATGAACACTTGTGTTGTTTCCAATTTGAGGCTATTAGAGAATAAAGCATCCATGAACACTAGGGTACAAGTCTTCATGCAAATATAAATTGTTTTGTTTTTACTTTTGTTCATTTTGGTAAACATATGTTTTTATTTGCCTTGAGTAACTACTAAGAAGTGAAATTGCTGAGTCATGTGATATATACTTTATAAGAAACTACCAAATGATTTACCAAAGTAGTCATACCTTTTTATGTTCCTGCCAGTAATGTATGAGAATTTCAGTTGAGAATTTCAGTTATTCTATACCCTTGCCAATACTCAGAATTGGCAGTCTTTTTTATTTTAGCCATTCGGTAGTGCTATTTTATTGTGGTTTTAATGTACATTTCCCTCATGACTAATGACATTTAAACACCTTTTCATGTTCTTAATGTCTATTTGAAAAAAAAATTATTTTGTAAAATATCAGCTCACAACTTTGTTCATTTATTAATTGTGTTGTTTGTCTTATTGAGTTGTAAAGGATTCTTTATATATTCTGGACACAAGCTGTTTGTCAAATACATGTATTGAGTTTTTTTTTTTGCCAGTTGATAGCATACTTCTTAATTTTTATAGCGATGTCGTTTGATGGGCAGACGTTTGTAATTTTGATGAGGCCACATTATCAGTTGTGTTATTTATAGTAGCGTTTTGGTGTACTAAGAAATATTTACTTATTTAAAGACTGGCAAGATTTCTCTTATGTTTTCTTATGGAAATTTTACAGTTTTACCTTTTATGTTCAGTTCTATAATTTATTTCAAATTGCATTTATATATAGTGTGAGATGAGTCATTGAGGTTCATGTTTTTCATACAAATGCACAGCTTTTTGAACACCATTTTTAGAAAACACTATTCTTTCCCAATTGAAGCACTTCAATGTCTTCGTTAAAAATCAACTAATTGATCAAATGAATGCATCTATTTCTGGACTTTTCTGGTATTTAGAGCTATTTGTCTATATTGTTATTTCTTTTCTATTTGTCCCATTTAATCTCCATTCCTCTTTTTTCTCTATTCTGGCCTTCTTTTGGATTAACTGAGTATTTTTCAGTGTTCCATTTTATCTTTTCTATTGGCTTATTTGCTATACTTTATTTATTTTTAGTGATTGATTCAATGTTTATAATATGTATCCTTAACGCAACACAGTTTACATTTTAATAATGTAATACCACTTCACATCTAATGTAAGAACCTTACAAATGCCATATTTCTGTTTACTCTCTCCTATTCTTTATTCTATTGTTGTCATACATTTTATTTCTACAAATGTTATAAACCCCACAATTTATTGGTGTTTTTTTGTTTTCCTTCAAAGTCAAGTATATTTTAAAGAGAGTAAAAATGAGAGCTTTTTATATTTATCCACATATTTACCATTTCTGAAACTCTTCTTTCCTTTATGTAGGTATGAGTTTCCAACAGGTATCATTTTCATTCTACCTGAAGTAACTTCTTTAGCATTTCTTTTACTACAAGCCTTCTATTATCAATTTATTTTAGGTTTTGACTGCATAAAAAATATTTTCCCTTCATTTTCAAAAAATCTTCCTTTGAATATATAATTCTGTTTGGAGTCTTTTTTGTTGTTCATTTTCCTTTAAACACTTTAAAGATGTCATTCTATTATCTTCTGGCTTGTGTTATTTCTTATACTAAATCAGTGTTCTTTTTTATCTATATATATATCTCTTTGTTTTTATGGAATGTGTCTTCTTTTTCTGGTTGATTTTAAGATTTGTTTATAATTGCTTTCGAGCAATTTAATTATGATGTGGCTTGTTTGGGTTTTCCTTGTTTTTATTCTGCTTAAGTTTTGTTGAGCTTCTTGGATCGGAGGATGGTTAGCTTTTATCAAATTTGGAAAAATTTCAACCATTCTTGGAATATTTTATCCTTATCCCCCACTTATTCTTGGACACCAATTACATGTGAATTGGATCCCTTTGTATTGTCCCACAGGTCACTGAGGCTATATTCTTTTTTTTTTTTTTAAGCCTTTTTTCTCACTGTGCTTTGATTCAATTACTTTCTATTGTATCTTCAAATTCAGTGACCTTTTCTTCTGTAGTATCTAAAGTGCTATTAAGACCATCCAGTGAATTTTTATTCCAGATATTGTTTTTATCTCTAGCAATTCCATTTAGTTCTTTTTTATATTTCTTGTATCTCTCCCTGTTTTTAAACCATCGTACATATATATGAACTGTTTTAAACCCTTGTTTGCTCAGTCCCTCATCTCTGTCAAATCTGGGTATATTTATTGACTGATTTTTCTCCTGATTATGGATCACTTTTTTTTTAATGTCGAGCAGTTTTTGATTGGATGCAGATATCATGAATATTATGTTGTTAAGTGTCTAGATTTTGTGTTCTTCTTTTACAGATCTTGCTTTTACCAATTGTAGTGTTATTTGTGAATAACACTATACGTTAATCCTTTCAAGAGTGTTTTCAAGTTTTATTAGGGAAAGTCTATTCTTTATTCTAAGTCTGGTTTAGCTCACGTTCTAAAACATGTCCCTAATGGGTATCCATTGAATGTCCTGAGTCTGTAGTGAGGTTGTTCTACTCTGGTCTGAACTTTGATTTCTCCCCAACATTCTGTGAACTCTGGGAACTTTTCAACTAACAGTTTCCAGTGTGGCTCTTTGCCTGGCCTCACAGAGGCAACCTTTCCACTCCCAGCTTTGCGTTCTGGCTATGACTCAAGGGGAACCTTCTACACATTTCTGGAGCTCATTTTCTGTGAACATCTATCCTCTTTGGTATTTTTCCTAGAAAATTCCAGGTGCCTCAGTATCCCCAAATTCTTATCCCTGTCTCTTCAGCTCTATGGGATATCCATACCTGACTTTTCCCTCCCTGAACTATTATCCTGAAAGTGACTTCAGGTAGAAAACTAGGTGGCCTAATTTGATTTTCTGGTTTAGGGGATGACAGTCCTATCCTGCCTGTTGTGTAATGTCTAAAAATAGTTGTTTCGTATATTTTGTCATGTTTTCTAGCTTTTATGGCAGAAGGGCAGGTCTGGGACCAGTTCTTCAACATGGCTAGAACTAGAAGTTCTTCTCCAAAGTTATAATCAACATTAAAAAGAAAAGGATTTATGATTACCTCACGTGGAAAGCACTCTAGACAAATAATAAAGAATTTGATATTGGCTTTATCAGCTGACCATTCACTAAAAATAAAATCAACTTCTTAAATAACATCTCTAAAAATGAAGAACTCTCAGTACACTATATTTCAGTTATTTGTGGTATCATTTCCTTTTATACCACTAATCTGTAGTTCATTTGAGCATGATTTCTTTGCTGTATAACTACTTTCAGAAACAACCGAACAATCAATATGATGTTTGGTATGCTAATTAACCAAATTATCCTAACCAGCCGGAATTGTTTTGTGCAATCAGGCTCTAAAAAGAAATGAACAAATTACAAGAAAATAAACTCACATCAGAGATTTATTCTTAAAAAATTTCTGAGGCATTTATATGAGTCAGTATATATTTTTCTATTCTATACATTACTGCAGTGCTCTGTAATGAAAATTGCTTTACGTTGCCTTCTTTCCATTTTGTGCCTTTTTTCTTCCTTTAGTTCTGTCTCCAGCACAAGATGCACTGTGGCTGCACAAAAGCTGTGCCCGAAATCCCACCCAGCTCTTCCTTTTTAATTCTGGCATCCACACTCCAAAATTATCTTTCCATTTCTCCCTATTATCAAAAGCCCTCAGTGTCCTGCTCCCAGCTACTGGTCACAGAAAAAAATTATCTTCTAAACCAAGGGTTGTCAAAATATTGCCTGTGAGTCAAATCCAATTTACCACCTGTTTTTGTTAAAGCTTTATTGGAATACAGCCATGTTCATTTATTTGTGTGTTATATATGGCTGCTTTGGTAGTACAGTGGTAGCATAGCTCAATAGTACGTAGCTGAGTAGTTGCAACAGAGACCAACTGGCTCACAAAGCATAAATTATTTAGTATCTGACCATTTACAGAAAACATACTTTTCAAACTCCTACTTTAAGCTAAATCGTATTATTGATATTAATGACAAGAATTGAATGTGTGTGTGTGTGTGTGTGTGTGTAAAAACAGCATGAGGGCAGTGTCTGACCTCCTTTCATTTCACGAGGGGGAAGGGAATCAAGATCAACAGCCCAAGGCTGATTCCTATGAGGTGGAGATCAGACATGCCTCCTCTGTCCACCATCTTACCAATTTTGACACCAACCATCCCTCCCACAGTAATCTCTACTTCTGTACTGGGTTCAATGATTCATTGCAATGGCCACACAGAACTCACAGACAATACTCAGGATTGTGGTGTTTATTAGGGAAGTAACAGTTACAGTTCAGGCTCAGGAACACTCTGGATACAGTTCTTCCATCAGGACAATCTCTTCCTGACTGTGCGCACAGGCATGACTCTCCCTGGCCCTCAGCCTCTACCCAAAGGCACTCACCTTTCTCTTTTCATGAGCCAGGAAGCCAACTGCACTGTCTCCTGCTGCTGGGTCTCTCCTGCCACCGTTTCTCACTGTCTTCAGGGTTACAACTCTCTCTCTTTCTTTTTTTCTCTCGGTCTTCTGCTTCCAGGAGCTTCTCAGTGCAGAGATCCCTGGTCTGAAAGATGTGCTGGCTCCTGGCTATTCTTCCTTGATAGTGGTGGGATTCTCTCTTTCCTGCCTCTGGGATGGCTCATTTCAAGCCCAGCGGGATGGCAAAACTGACCAATCCCTGTGGTGGGCCACAATTACCCTATCACACAGTCCACCCAATTGCTTGGGTGAGAACAACTTTATTGAGATGTAATTTACATACCATAAAATTCATCCTTTTAAAGTCTACAATTCAGAGGTTTTTAGTATATTCACAGAACTGTGCAACCACTACCACTAATTAATTTTAGAACATTTAAGTTACCCCCAAATGAAACCTGTGCACAATAGCAGTGTTTCCATAGCCCCTGGCATCCACTAATCTACTGTCTGTTTCAATGGATTTACCCATTCTGTACATTTCATATAGATGGATTCATACAATATACAGTCTTTTGTGACTGGCTTCTTTCCCTTACAATAATGTTTTCAAAGTTCATCCATGTCATAGCATGTATCCGAACTTCATTATTTTTCATTACTGAATACTGTTAGAGTGTATGGATATACCACATTTGGTTTATCTGTTCATCAGTCATTGGATATTTGGGTTGTTTCCATTTTGGGGGATATTATAGGTAATCCTGCTATGAAGAGTTGTATATAAGTTTTTGTGTGGAAGTATTTTGTCATTTGTTTTGGGTAGATACCTAGAAGTGGAATTGCTAGCTCATATAGTAACTCTATGTTTAGCTTTTTGAGGAACTGCCAATTTGTTTTCTGAAGTTATTGTACCATTTTATATTCCCACCAGCAATGTATGAAGGTTCTAGGTTCTACACAAACTTGCTAGCACTTATCGTTGCCTTTTTTTTTTTTTTGAAACTATGTATTTTAAATAATATAATACGGCAGATCTGGAAGTTGGAATGCTCACCCCCACCTCATGCAAATTTTGTTGTTGTTGCTCTTTCTTTTTGTTGTTGCTGCTATTTGCTTGGTTAGAGACTTTCCTGGACTAAATCTGTAAAGTCTATATTCTTTGTTTTATACAACCACTAATGTCTCTGCTTGGTTAGCTTAGTGGTCAGCTAATGATTAGAAAAACATTAAAACATTTACTAAAATGTTTTGAACCAGCAAATCTCCCACCTTTTGGTAAGGGGCTTTGTGTGTGTTGGGGTATGACTTCAATGCTCCAGCAGTTTACAACTCTTCCCTAGCCTTAGGCATGTGTAGGGCCTTTAGATTAGTCAGATGAGGGCCTTCTCAGGTCTTGTCTTGGCATGTGCGCAGCCCCGCACGTGCTCATGGCCTTCTCGATCCCCAGGAATGTATTAGCACTTAGAAGCACCTCATCCCTATGGACATTTCATTCCCTACATTTTCCTAACTTTTTAGACATACTCTTGTTTGCCCCAACAGGTATCCCTATCCCAGGCAGCCACAAAGTTAACAAATTGCCAATATTTTTTTTTCGACGAACACCCTGAGCATAGGGCTTTTCCCAGTGAGTGAGCTCTGAATCAGATGAGATAAAAATAAACCCTGTCAATTATGCTTTCCCAGGTATCTGCCAGAAAGGTCAAATAGATACAGTACTCTAGGGATGGGCTTTTGGGGTAGGTCAGAACCTGTGCTGTCTCCATCAATGACTGCTAGGCGGCTGGCTTTCATAGCTACTGAGCTTCCAAGACTGCTGGTTTTCAAGACTACTACAGAACTGGGGAGAAGGGGATGAAAATATGGCATATTAAAATGCCACAAAATTTGAGACTTTGCTGTTTTTCTTGAAAAAATGCTCCTCGATTTTTGTAAGCCTTTGGTTAATATCCAGAGTTCTAAAAAAGTTTATTTTCACAATTATTGCCACTCTTTGTTTTTATGGAGAAGATTTTCAAACACCCTTCATTACCATTCAGAAGCACTTCTCCATATTTGCCTATTTTTAAAGCATGCCCAAGGAGGGCACCTTCATTAAACTTAACATCTTTCTAATTCTGGAATTTTAAGCAGCTTGAATCTAAAGCCAGTGATATTGGAGACCTGGAAACGCAAATATTACCACAGCCATAATGGGCAGTTGTGTCTCTATGTAAAGTTTCCTTCAATTCCAGGGGTTTGTAGAGCAGCTGCAGCAGGAGGATTGACTTCAGTGGTTATCACCAGCATTTTTATAGAGGAGGATTTAAACATGACACGAAAGGTAGAAAGGAAACTTGACACCCTGTTTTTACTTAGATCATGTGTTTATTAGGAGCATCTGGAGGTGGGGTACATGGAGATTATAGTCAGAATCCACTCAATGGCAACAGGTTTGTGTTGTTGTTTTAAGACACCCATGGGAGCCCTGGTGACGCACTGGTTAAGAGCTTGGCTGCTAGCCAAAGGTCAGCAGTTTGAATCTACCAGCTACTCCTTGGAAATCCCTTGGGGCAGTTCTATTCTGTCCTATAGGGTCACTATGAGTTAGAGGCAGTTCTACTCTGTCCTGTAGGGTCACTCTGAGTCAGAATCAACTTGACGGCATTGGGTTTGAGTATTTTTTTTTTTTTTGAATGGGAGTCCTGGGGGGTGCAGACAGTTAACATGCTTTGCTGCTAACCAAAAGACTGGAGGTTTGAACCTACTTAGAGGCATCTCGGAAGAAAGGCCTGGCGTTCTAATTCCAAAAAACTGGCCACTGAAAACTCTATGGACCACAGTTCTACTCTGGCACACATGGGGTCACCATGAGTCAGAATTAACTCAGCAGCACTGAGTCCACCCTAGATTTCTCACTGATTGAACTGGTCAACAAGAGAAATTTGTCCTCGCCTTGCTAATTACTGTCTGGTTCAATCACATGAGAAGCTATTTCGCCTCACAGTTTCCTTATCTGGAAAAAGAGAAAACTAGATTAGACCTTGTCCAGCTTTAATTTTTTTATTTCTATCATCTAAAGTTTGTGTGTGTGTGTGTGTGTGTGTGTGTGTGCTTTAGGTGTGTTTACAGAGCAAATTAGCTTCTCATTCAACAATTAATACACAAATTGTTTTGTGACATTGGTTGCCAGCCCCACAATGTATCAGCACTCTCCCCTTCTCCACCCCGGTTTCCCCGTTCCCATATCATCTAAAGTTTTGAAGCACCAAAGAAACTTTAATTTTCTAAGGCAGGAAAGCATGCTAATGTATTTTTGGAAAATTTTGACCCCCTAGTTACTTACAAATTATCAGAAACCTTATTTCCTGTGGCTCCTAGTTAGTCAATATGTTAATAGAATAATTTAAACCAAAGCTTTTTCTTTAGGAACTCATTCAGGTGTAAATTTCTATTGCTTTTATAAAGCCAAGTGAGGTTATTCTTTATTACATATAACATTTTCTTAAAGCTAGTCTGAAAAACTCTCACTAAATTTCTTTTGTTCTGATTCTTTTATTATAGAAAATTTTAAAATAAAAGTAATGAAGTTCTTTTTTATAGGTCCTGCCACATCTCTTATTACCAAGTTTTAAAAGACCACTGCAGGACAAAAATTGAGAAATAATTATCTGTATTTTAACCAAGATGCACACACACATAAACTGTATATTCACTTGGTTTATATCATTCTTAGAATTACTGCCAGAGACCTGAAAGTCATTCTTGGCTTAGAACAATTATTCAGCTTCTTTCTAAAGGCTCCTGATTACTATGCTGTCACAGAAAGTAGCAGAGTCACAGCTCTTATTGATTTAGTATATACTAAAAAATACTAGCTGTGAAATATTTGTTCTTTTCTTCTTAGGAATCTTAAACAGTGTCATGGAAAGTCAAAATTAAGAAAGACCATAAATATCTTCATCCGCCCTTCTTGCCTCTTCTTTCACATTTTATAGATGAGGACGCTGAAGCCCTTCCTGGATTAAATGGAGTTTCTATATTTTTAATGCTGATTTGAAATATTAGAAAGATAATTAGATAGTGACCCATGGATTCTTTAAATTATATGCTTCAGCCTGTATTTTATGTTTTTTTTTGTTTTTGTTTCAATTAATTTAATATGCAAGATTGAAATAAATTATATGTGACTAAAAAAATCATAAACAAAAATTATTGTCATTTTGGATAATCCTTATTTTGCTTTTCTCCTTTCTGAAGATAATCAAGAATTAATATTTTGGGCTTACAGCAGCTGGACTTTGGGGCAAATGCTGTATTCTTTCTAAGCTATATGTCTCAGAAGTCTAAGGGTCTACTCTAATATTTGGCCACCAAAGAGACTGTTGGTAATATACTGACACTGTGTTACTTGACCATATGTACCTTCACTTACTTTCTTTTCTCTATTTCCTCTTCTTCTCATTTCTGCTTTTCTTCCTTCTTTATCTGTATCTTATCCCTGCTGTAGGCATCTGTGGACATTGTTTAACACTTTCTATAGCATCGAATGCTCAAGATGCTTCAGAACCCTGAATTGAGTGAACACTGGCTAGCCTACACTCTAATGTTGTAATTTCTCCATAAAACTCTTATAGGTAATAATTATAATAGCTAATACTGACATAGTGCTTATCATGTACCAGGTGCAGTGGGTAAATGATAGGGCTCCTATCCAAAAGGTCGGCAGTTTGAATCCACCAGCCGCTCCTTGGTAACTGTGGGGTAGTTCTACTCTGTCCTATAGGGTTGCCATGAGTCAGAATAGACTCAATGGCAATGAGTTTGTATACAAGGTGCTGTTCCAGATAATCTGCATAAGTTAATTTATTTGATCTTTAAATAATTCTTTGAGGTAGGATTATCATTTTCTCTATCATTTTCAGTACCTTGACATTATTTTATATGGAATAAGCATACCCTTTAACAATAGTAAATAGACGAATTTCTGTCTTCCTAGAATTTTCCAATATCGAATATATATTGGAATATATTTTTAATCCATAGTAGAATTTTCAGATATCTGATGCATATTTAATCATAGCTCCAAAGAGTTCAACCAAACAAATACTAATTACTGATACAGGAAGAAGGCTTCTTTATGCCATTCAATGAATTCAGGTCTTGAAGCATCGTTAAAGAGACAGACAGCTACATCCTCCACTATTCCCAAATAGAGTAGTAGCTTGCCTGATGATGGTGCTATGTTAAACAATTAAACTCTTAATGTTTGACATTATCAAGATATCCTTCCCTATGTTGGTTTTAACAGTAGAATTAGTAATTTAAGAAATATCACCTGGAAATTTGAGGAAAAGCACACAGGTTTCTTTTGTTTGTTTTGATTGGAGTGATAGTCCCAGGACTTTCTAATCATATTAAATAGCAAGCAAGCAAACAAAAAACACTTTTATTCCATTTATCACATAAGTAATACAGATTCATTGTGGGTAATACATACTATCAGAAATAAGGCAGGAAGAAAGGAAGAAAGGCAGGAAGGAATGAAGGAAAGAACAAAGAAAAGATGTTAGAGGAAGAAAAGAGAAAAGTCACCTGCAATCCCGTTATTCATTGATAATCACCGTTAAATTGTAGACTACTTTAATATATGTGTGTACAGATACATATTTTAATAAAAATATTATGCTATCATACACTTTTCTAATCTCTTTTTTGAAACTAAGTAATATAGCTAATTACAACAACCGATTATTGGGCATTTATATTATTTCCAATTTTTCTTTATATATTTCGCATAATTGTAATTAACTCCTTAGAATGAAGTCCTAGAGAGGGAATACCCAAAAAAGTTTTAAAAAACTGTTGCCACTGAGTCAATTCTGACTTACAGCAACCCTATAGGACAGGGTAGAATTACCCCATAGGATTTCCAAGGGATGGTTGGTGGATTCAAACTGTCGGCCTTTTGGCTAGTAGTCGAGCTCTTAACCACTGTGCCACCAGGGCTCCAGAGAAGGAATAAGTGGGTCATGTAAGTAAAATTTTAAAGCTTTTGATATTATTGCCAAGTTGCTAAGACAGTCATACAATTTATATTCCTACCAGCAGAACCCAAAACTACCAGCAAATACTGTTTTTCACTGTCACTTTGTCAGTTCTTGGAGAATCAAGAAGAAACATTTTTTCAAATACGTATGAGCTGTTTATCAGTAATGTGATTTCTAGGTTAAAAGCAGTTCTACATTCCTATAACTTTACACTAAATAATTGTGAAACTGAATTACCAGTCGAATAAAGCACAATTGCTTGCCAGATTCTGCTAACCATAATATGCCTTCTGATTTTAAAGCCTCCACATGCATGGAGTCCGAGATAGAGGTCATGCGGTGCCTGAGACTGGCACTGACGGATGCCATCAAGGACACCGTAAAGCAGATAATATCTGTGATGAGCTCTGGGAGAAACCGGGAGACAAACATAAACAAGCACAGTGTTCCTGAATGTTTGCTTAAGAACATTCCAGATGAATGGAATTATATTCCAGAAGAAACCAAAAGGAGAGAATCAAGCAAAGGTAAGGTTCCTTAATTGCTTTTCTTTAAGAAAACACCCCCAGAATAAGCAATTTCCTAAGGTATGCGATCAAGTAAAACTCTAAAAAACATGTAAGAATGGGACACTATATTAATCTTCTTTCACCAAGTATATTTGGAACCCTTCATTTTCTTTACTGTGAGCCACTACATCGAGGAAACTGGACATGAAAATGACTCAAATGGCCATCTTCTGTATCTAACCACCAGTTCAGAATTTTCTTTGATATTCTGTGTTCATGTTAGTATTCACGGATTAGTCACATGATTTTGACAAATTTCCTTTTAAATCTATTGGGTAATCTAAAATTCGTGCTCTTGAGAAGATTGCTCTGATATTCAGTTTAATTATTCTTTCCTTTAAGTTTTTCCCCTGCAACCACCAATTATTACTTCTTTTCCTCCTTGTTAACACACCTACATGTGCAGCTTTTAGGTCAAAAATAGCACCCCATTTAGTAACTACATCTATTTTTCTGACAGGGTATTTTTTTCCCCCACTACCTATGGTTCTGAATTCAGTACATTGTTCTTATTTTGGGCGGTACACCTACCAAGTGTATTTAAGAACCATCAGTTACACATACTATTCATTTATTTTATTAAGTTTCTTCTTAAATGGTTTCTTCCTACCTAGATGTTTCTACTTTCCCAAGACTCCTTTGAATACATATTATGCATTTGTATTCATGAATATTCTTTAGGAATTTTAAGATAAAAATTTTCCCTTTTATATTCGTCTTTGAAGAAGGATTTTTTTTTTTTTTTCACTATCTCTAAGGAAGTTTTTCAACACTAAAATACTCCAGCTGAACCTCCTAAAGTCAGTTGAAGAGACTAGCCTTTCATTCTTCTTCTTGGAGATCCTAATAATGTGGCTCTTATCCAGCGACCTTATATTACAAACCCAAATCAATTATCTTTCTGTGACCCTTCATAGTAATGCGTTAGTTCTGTCCAAGCCCTATTAAACTGCCTTTGAATCTAGTAAACCCATTTAATTGAAAGTGGAAAATGTCAGCTTTTCATTAGTTAAGTTCCTCCCTGTCTAGGAGTTTTGCCATTTCTCCTTCATCCTAGTTTTTGGATATTTCATACATCTTGAACAATTCAAGAGGCATGATCTATAATTAACATATCATGTGATATGAGTAGCACTGTTTTACTTGTGCAGCCCTGGTGGCACAGTGGTTAAGAACTTGGCTGCTAAATGAAAAGATAGTAGGTTGAATCCACCAGCCTTTCCTTGGAAACCCTATGGGGCTGTTCTACTCTGTCCTATAGAGTTGCTATGAGTTGGAATCAATCTCGACAGCAATGGGTTTGTTTTTTTTGGGCAGGAGGGGGCGAGGTAATTTTACTTGTGGCCTTCAAATCCATCTGTTTGTGAATACTTTTGTTTTTGCAAGCCTTTTGGAATTCCTCTATAGCATTTCAAAGAGATTCTTCTCTTGTTCTAAAAAGTGCTCACTTTCTAGATGCCAGTTGTTAGGGTTTCCTTATTGTATAATAGCTTTTATCAAATTATCACTCAGGGTAGAAGGATAACATACAGACAGCCACAAAGAGTTCCAGACCACGTGAATATATAAAAGAATATGGTGGAAAAAAGTTACTCAATACCACATTTTCTGTTTCTGGTGGTGATAACAATAGAAGAAGGCCGTCCATCTTCATTCACACCCTCGAAAATGCATCAGGGACTTTTAGACTAGCACCTCTCAATCTTTTCTTCTTCACTGCAATATAACCCACTGCTATTGAGTCACTTTAGACTCATAGTGACCCTATAGGACAGAGTAGGGCTTCTGCATAGGGTTTCCAAGGAATGGCCGATGGGTTTGAACTGCCGAACTTTTGGTTAGCAGCCAAGCTCGTAACAACTACACCCCCAGGGCTCCAGTACACTACAATATACAAGACAGCTGAACATTAAGTCATTATTCATTTCTTTATTCATTGAATCGATTTTTTACAGAGTGAGCATTTACTACATATCAGGCAATGTGTTGAGGCAGGGGATATACTGTACATATCTCCTTTTGGTGCTTGAAGTCTAGTATAATTGTGTTCAAATGCATGCAAACATTTCAGGGGATGTACAAGACAATTCTTTAGTGTGTAAGAAGAAGGAAAGAAATTAAAGTTTACTAAAATTTTATGTGGAGATTGTCACTATAACCTCCCTTGGCCTGCAAGTGAGCCAGTCTTGTGCTGGGGACAATAGGTGAGGAAGCTCAAGGGAAGAGCAAGGCTCCACAATGTTGGGGTGGGGCAGCAGTGGTAACCTCACTCCATTACTGTTAATCATATTGTATAAAATTTAAATTGTCCTTGACCTTAACAACTGCAGGCTAAACCAAATATGGGGCACGCTAAGAAAAAAAGTGACCAAGTAAAGAAACTCACATTTATTTTCTTTCTTGGTATGAGCTCTTCCTTAGTCATATTAAGAGGTAAAACAATGATGATCTAACAGATTTGGACCAAAAAAAAAGAAAGAAAGAAAGGTATGGGAAAACCATTTGAAATATGGCTTCCCATACATTATCATTAACAGTGACTCTTCTCCTAAGTGAGTTTTTTGCCTTTAGGTATTATCCCACGGCCTTCGAGTCAATTCTGACTTATAGCGACGAAACAGGACAGAGTAGAACTGCCCCATAGGGTTTCCAAGACTGTAAATCTTCTCCATCAGAGTGGCTGATGGGTTTGAATCGACAACTTTTCAGTTAGCAGCCAAATGCCTTAACCACTGTGCCATGAGGGCTCCTTTAGATATTTGTTGTTATTAGGTCCCAACGAGTCAATTTCAACTCATAGCCACCTATGTACAACAGGATGAAATGGTGCCCGGTCCTGCTCCCTCCTCATAATCATTGTTATGCTTGAGCTCATTGTTGCAGACACTGTGTCAATCCATCTCACTGAGGGTTTCCTCTTTTTTGCTGACACTCTGCTTTACCAAGAATGATGTCCTTATCCAGGCACTGGTCCCTTCTGGTAACATGTCCAAAATATGGGAGATGAAATCTTGTCATCCTTGCTTCTAAGGAGCACTCTGGCTGTACTTCTTTTGAGACAGATTTGTTCGTTTTTCTGGCAGTCCATGGTACATTCAGTATCCTTCGCCAACACCATAATTCAAAGACATCAATTCTTCTTTAGTCTTCCTTATTCATTGTCCAGCTTTTGCATGCATATGAGGCAATTGACACCACTGTGACTTGGGTCAGGCACAACTTAGTCCTTAAGCTGAACTTTGATTTTAACACTTTAAATGGCCTTTTGCACCAGATTTACTCAGTGCAATGCATTGTTTGATTTCTTGACCACTGCTTCCATGGGCACTGATTATGGATCCAAGTAAAATGAAATCCTCAACAATATCAATATTTTCTCTGTTTATCATGAAATTGCTTATTGGTCCAGTTGTGAGAACTTTTGTTTTCTTTATGTTGAGGTGTAATACATACTGAAGACTGTGGTCTTTGATCTTCATTGTGCTTCAAGTCCTTTTCACTTTCAGCAAGCAAGGTTGTGTCACCTGCATAATATAGGTTGTTAATGAGTCTTCTTCCAATTCTGATGCTCTTTATTCTTGTTCATATAGTCCAAATTTGTGGATTATTTGCTCAGCATACAGATTGAGTAAGTATGGTGAAAGGATACAACCCCGATGCACATCTTTCCTGACTTTGAACCATGCAGTATCCCCAGTTCAAAGGGCTACCTCTTGATCTATGTACAGACTCCTCATAAGCACAGTAAAGTGTTCTGGAATTCTCATTCTTTGCAATGTTATCCAAAATTTGTTATGATCCACACAGTCGAATGCCTTTGCATAGTCAGTAAAACAAAGGTAAACATCTTTCTGGTGTTCGCTGCTTTCAGCCAGGATCGATCTGACATTAGCAATGATATCCCTCCTTCCTTGTCCTCTTCTGAATCCAGCTTGAATTTCAGGCAGTTCCCTGTCAATGTACTGCTGTAACTGCCTTTGAATGATCTTCAACAAAATTTTGCTTGTGTGAAATTAATGATATTGTTTGATAATTTCTGCATTATGTTGGATCACCTTTCTTTGGAATAGGCACAAATATTGATCTCTTCCAGTTCGTTGGCCAAGTAAATGTCTTCCAAATTTCTTGGCATAGAAGAGTGAGTACCTCCAGCAGTGCATCTGTTCATTGAAACATCTCAATTGGTATTCTGTCAGTTCCTAGGGCCTTGTTGTGCCAGTGTCTTCAGTGCAGCTTGGACTTCTTACTTTAGTACCATCAATTCTTGACCATATACTTCCTCCTGGAATGGTTGAACGTTGACCAGTTCTTTTTGGTACCGTGACTCTGTGTATTCCTTCCATCTTCTTTTGATGCTTCCTGTGTCGTTCAATATTTTGCCCATAGAATCCTAAGAGATAGCAACTTGAGATTTGAATTTTTTTTTTTTTTTTTCAGTTCTTTCAACATGAGAAATGCCAAGAGTGTTCCTCCATTTATGTTTTCTTCAGGTCTGTTCATGTGTCATTATCATACTTTGTCTTTTTGAGCCACCCTTTGAAATCTTCTGTTCAGCTCTTTTACTTCATTTCTTTCTTTTGCTTTAGCTACTCTACATTCAAGAGCAAGTTTCAGAGTTTCTTCTGATATCCATTTTGGTCTGTTCTTTCTTTCCTGGCTTTTTAATGACCTCTTGCTTTTTTCATGTATGATGTCCTTGATGTCATTCCACAGCTCATCTGGTCTTTGTTCGTTAGTGTTAAGTGTATCAAATATATTCTTGAGATGGTCTCTAAATTCAGGTGGGATATACTAAGGGTCGTACTTTGGCTCTCTTGGACTTGTTCTGATTTTCTTGAGCTTCAGCTTGAACTTGCATATGAGCAATTGATGGTCTGTTCTGCAGTTGGCCCATGGTCTTGTTCTGATTGATGTGGAGTTTTTCCATTGTCTCTTTCCACAGACGTAGCTGATTTGATTCCTGTGTATTCCATTTGGCAAGGTCCATGTGTATAGTCACCGTTTGTGTTGTTCAAACAGGTATTTGCAATGAGCAAGCCGTTGGTCTTGCAAAATTCTATCATGTGATCTCTGGTGTCATTTCTGTCACCAATTCCATATTTTCCAAATACTGATCTTTCTTCTTTGTTTCCAACTTTCACATTCCATTCACCAGTAATTATCAATGCATCTAGATTGCATGTTTGATCAGTTTTAGGCTATAGAAGTTGGTAAAAACCTTCAGTTTCTGCATCTTTGGCCTCAGTGGTTGGCGTATAAATTTGGCGAGTACCTGTATTGGCTGGTCTTCCTCATATGTGTATGGATATTATGCTATCAATGACAGCCTTAACCTTCAGGATAGTTCTTGAAATGTTCTTTTTAACAATGAATGCAACACCCCATTCCTCTTCAAGTCATCATTCCCAGTATAGTAGACCATATGATTGTCTGATTCAAAATAGCCAATACCAGTCCCTTTCAGCTCACTAATGCCTAGGATATCAATCTTTATAAGCTCCGTTTCATTTTTGACAACTTCCAGTTTTCTTAGATTCATACTTCATACATTCTATGTTCTGATTATTAATGGATGTTTGCAGCTATTCTCATTTTGACTTGTGACACATCAGCAAATGAAGGTCCTGAAAGCTAGACTCCATCCATATCATTAAGGTCAACTCTACTTTGAGGAGGCAGCTCCTCCCCAGTCGTATTTTGAGTGCCTTCCAACCTGAGGGGCTCATCTTCTGGCACTGTATCAGACAATGTTCCACTGCCGTTCATAAGACTTTCACTGGCTTAAATTTTTCAGAAGTAGACCACCAGGTCTTTTTTCCTAGTCTTAGCCTGGAAGCTCAGCTGAAACCTGTCTGCCATGGATGACCCTGCTGGTATTTGAAATACCAATGGCATATCTTCCAGCACCACAGCAACAGGCAAAGCACCACAGTATGAGAAATTGACATATGCATGGGCCTTTAGATATTAGCTAAAGCTAAATTTGAAGTATTCTTGATTAGCAAGAAATTTCAAAATTAAATATCCAGAATATGAAGACAAACCTTTGTAATGTTTTTCAGCAACGTGTTAAGTCAAATTATATTTAATTGAGTACTTTACAAAATTTGTCTAAACAATAATAAATGTTTAGAGGCCCTTTTTAAAGAACTCTCACTTAGGGAGAGACAAATAGCCACTACCATAAGGTAACATTTGTCCTTCCTGCCACAGTGAAAATGGCAGAAATAATAAATGGAAAACACTTTGGTGATAAACTAAATTGTATTCTTTATTTCTTTGTCAGTAAAAGTAAACACTGTTATGAAGAAAACATTGAAGATTAAATAAATAAATATTAAAATAAATTATGCTGTGGAGGAGATTTACCATACAGTTGGATGAAAGTTCAGATGTTTATAACATAGTTCAGCTTAGGTATTTGCTCCATTGTGTTACAAAGAGCAAATACAAAAAGAGCTAGTTGTTTTGTTTTGTTTTTGTACAGCAATTAAATGAAAATATACCACAGAAGATATTTTCTCAAACAGTAAATTACTTTTTTAATAAAAAGAATGCTTTATGGGGAAATTGTTGAAGTAATTGATTTAACTGAAACAGTAGATTCTGGAGAGAGGTAATAGAGGTAGGGCTGCAAAGAAAATGTATTCATAGTATTGTTCACATGCAAATTTTAAGAAAGAAATTGATGGCAGAAATACACAAAGTGTTAGAAACCATCAAGGTAATTTGTTTTATAAAAACAGAAATATTAGTTTTATAAAAACCAGTGTTAGCTGTAAAAATATCATATCTGCACACTTAAGAACTTGTAAATAGAATTTTTAACATAATTTGAAATATTCAAAATAAGGAGTTTCATTGATTCTTGGACCTTTTTCTTAGAAATATAAAAATGCAATATTTTTCAATTTATTTGCAAGAGCCAATTGACCTCATGAAAGATGGACATTTACTACTCAAATTTCAACAACAGCCTTGCATAGTTGGAGGTTGAGTCTGAAAAACAAGTGCCATGATTTAGTAACACAGCTAATGATAAATATACTTGTTCTGTGTGGCTTTGTGTATCTTGTTAACTGATATTTTACCTATGCCAGCCATTAAAACCAATAATTAAAATGCACTAAGCTTAAGCTTGGGTTTTTTTTTAGCTTAGAACCTTGTCTTTTAATCCTGTATCATAAAGTGTTAAGCCCAGATCTTAAAAGCAATAAAGTAATATAGCATACTGAATCAAATTATCCTCACTAAACAATTTTGATATTTTTATCACTAATACTAAAATAAACTAAAAATTAATTTTAAAACATCATTTTGTCTTTATCTCATTCTTTGTAAATGTCCTTTTTACATATTTTATAATGCAAAAATGTATTAGTACAGCAGTACATGTATGGAGGAGCCATAGTGGCACAATGATTAAATGCTTGGCTGCTAACCAAAAGGTTAGGGGTTTGAACCCACCAGCCGCTCTACAGGAGAAAGATGTGGCAATCTGCTTCCCTAAAGATTACAGCCTTGGAAACCCTATGGGGCAGTTCTACTCAGTCCTATAGGGTCGCCAGGAGTCGGAATCAACTCGACAGCAATGGGTTTGATTTTGTTGTTTTAGTACATGTATTATAGTATGTCTATTCTAAGACATACATTTTTATTCTCACTTTATCATCTTTGAAACTGGGAATGAATCTTAAAATATGGCATATTATAATCACTTTTGGCTTAAACAGAGTCAATTTATTTAAATAAAGACAGAAAAATGAGTGTGTGACATTCTTAAAGGATCTCTCCCCGGTGTGTTATAAACATCACCATAGACTTCAGAGCCCCTGCCATTAGTAGGATGGATTTATTACTGTGTCATCAGCCTAAAGGTCCTGACTGGAATTTGCCTTAGGCTTTAATTGGTAATTCAGTATCCAAAATATGTAGTAATTGGGGATTTTTTTACCTGGTGTCCTCAGATTTTATAAAATATCAGAAGCACAGGTTTGAAGAGAATTGATCATCTCTATCTTATATCTACTTAGATTGTCAATTGTTTACTCAAGACCTGTGGTTAAGCCCTCTTTAGGATAGAAAGGAATACAAGATGTAATCTTTTATGTCAAGTACCTGACAGTAGAATAAGGAATATGAAACATAAAGAACCATAAATCATCTAAAATAACTTAAGAACACAGAGAAGAGAGGTCACAAGAGAGCTTCTTAATTTGCTTTATCTATATCACACATGTTCGTTTGAATAAAAAGAAAACATTTATCAAAGAACTATTTTTGCATGGTACTAAACTAGGTGCTTTCACATTCATTATCTTATTTAATACAACGGTCTCATAAGATCATTCAAATTTGTGTTGGATCCAATTTATATAAAATTATGAAGACTGTTCCAGTTAATCTTTAAAATGATTCTTATGTTGCTATTAATTTCTGAGGCGTCACTAGACTAGACATGTGTTTTCCAAGAGCTTTGCAGTTTCTTAGAGTTAAGGGACTGTGTTAAATGTTACAAATATCTTGAAATTTTTTCGCATTGTTTTATTATTATTTTTGTTGAGTCAAAGCAGTAAAGAATGTTTTATTGAAGACCTCAAAGCTATCTCCTTTGGCTCCTCACTCAGTTTCAATGTTCAAATTCAATTATGTATATATTATATCAAAACACTGTGTCTGGCTTTGTGGGATACTCCAAGAGCTAAGACTTTTTTTTTTTTCCATGCTCTTAATGAGCTTTTAGTCTAGTTGTAGAGACAACTCATGAAGTCATAAATAACGATATAACAATAATAGATAATAATACAAAAGATGACACAGCATGGCACAGAATGGAATTAATTGCCAAAATAGTACTATGGATAATATATTCAAATAAATTCAGAAGAGGGGAAGGGACTTTGAACTAAGAGTTGAAGAGTTTGTGTGGACTATGAAGAGATAGGGCATTCAACGAGGGAGTAATGAGATATTCAGAAGCCTAAGTAAGGCATTTGACATGGGAGTAACGAGATATTCAGAAGTCTAAAAGTAAAGAGGATAAAGCATGTTGAAAGACTCAAAGAGAAGGTTCACAGAAACAGGCTAAGGTTGACTATGGGGTGTTTTGAGGGTAAGGGTACACAGACGAATCTCATTAACAGTGGAAAGCAGCTCAAACAACTGTAGCAGAACAATTGGATAATAAAAGTCATAGTATATGAATTTGGCTAATCCATAGCCTGGGTTAGGAGGATGAGTTACAAGAGTACTGCTACAGCAGTATAAGTACTGCTATGAGCAAGGACTTGAACTAGTTCTATAACCATGGTCCCAGGGAATAGGAAAGGGTGTCAGAGATGAAGGGGTGGGAAGATTTATCAGTGCTGGTAGTTGCTGTGTTATGAGGGATAGGAAGGGAGGAAGGAAGGGTAAGGAAAAAAGAAAGGGAGGGAGCAAGAGAGGTGAAGAAAGGAAGGAAGCGAAAAAGATGGAAGAAGGGAGGGAGAAAAGCAAGAAGGAAGGGAAAATCAGGAGGGCCAAGCCAGTTTGGAGGAAGACAATGAATTTAGTTTTAGTTATACTGAGTTAATGGTGAGTAGGACAGAAAAGTGGGAGTGCCTAACAGAGACCTGGACTAAGGATTCTGGAGTCATTTAAAAGAGTGGTTCTCAACAAAGGGCATTTTTGCCCTCCGTGGAACATTTTGCAATGTCTGGAGACATTTTTGGTTGCCACAACTGAGGGAAGCTATTGATATCTAGTGGGTGGAGGCCAGGGACGATATTAAATATCCTACAATGCAGAGGACAGCTCCTCACTTCCAACAAAGAATTGTGTACCCTAAAATGTCAATAGTGTTGAGGTTAAACCCTAGAAAGGGAGAATTAGTAAATCTATCATAGAAATAGTACCAAGTAAGGAGAACAAAAAGCATTAGTGAAAAGTGGAACCAGCATGCATCACAAAGAAGCCAAGAGGACCAATGGAGGTAAACATGAGCCAGTTTATTGAACAAGTATTTACTGAACAACTATTATATGTCAGATACTGAGTGTTGGAGATACAGCAGTGCCCTTATGGATCTTAAATTCTAATGGAGGGTGACAGATAATGAACAAATAAAGGAGAAAATCATTAGATCATGCTAAGTACTATAATAAAGGCAACAAAATAGGATTCCATAATAGAGATCAGCTGTGGCACAGTAGTTAAGCACTCAGCTGCTAACTGAAAAGTGGCCAGTTTGAACTCACCAGGTGTTCAAGGGAGACAGATGTGGCAGTCTGCTACCATAAAGATTACAACCTTGGTTCTTGGATCAGGTGGACACTTGAGACTATGTTGGCATCTCCTGCCTGGAGGGGAGATGAGAGGGTGGAGGGGGTTAGAAGCTGGGAAAATGGACACGAAAAGAGAGAGTGGAGGGAGAGAGCAGGCTATCTCATTAGGGGGAGAGTAATTGGGAGTGTGTAGCAAGATGTCTATGGGTTTTTGTGTGAAAGACTGACTTGATTTGTAAGCTTTCACTTAAAGCACAATAAAAATTATTTAAAAAAAAAAAAAGATTACAGCCTTGGAAACCCTATGGTGCAGTTCTACCCTGCCTTATGGGGTCACTATGAGATGGAATCGACTTATTGGCAGTGGAGTTAGTGGGAGGCTAGGATAGGAATGGTGTGAAAGGACTGCTTTCAATGAGATGGCCAGGAAAACTCTCTGAAGAAGTGACATTTGGACTAAGAACTAAAAGTAAAGAAGGAACCAGTCCCTGAGGAGAGTAGTGGTGATTCTCTCTCATGGATTCCAAGGGAAGAGGAGAGAGGCTTGAGGGGGTCAGAAGTATCAAAGGCTGCGAAGAGCCAACATTTGTCATCTAGGAGAACATTTGGGCCCTTCAAAGCTGCTGTTTTAATGGATAAAAATATTAATAGTAATTCGGAATGTTCTAATCTTCACTTGTCGGAGAAAAAAGAAAAAGTCTTGGCATTGCTTAGACTTGGATTTAGGGAATGTCAGGCAGTGCTGCAGGGGACTCTAGTAGAGTTCTGTCAGAAGACGTCAAGCACTTGCTCTTCTTGACAATTTTCTCCACAAAAAATTAGACGTCCCCACACAATACTCAAAACAACCCAGCGATAGAACGCAAATGCTAATATTAATCATACCTTTTCTTTCTTTTCTTCCCCAGGCTTCACAAGGCTTGCTGCTCAGGCGGTATCTATTGTAATCAGCAAGTTACCTACAGTGATTGCATGTTTGCCTCCCCCAATTAAATACTTCTTTTTTCTGTCTGAGAGAAAAATGTCAAAAAACTTTGTTGAATTGAAGAAAGCTGGCCTGCTTGTCTGGAACTTGATTGTAATTATATGTCGGATATTTGAGGATGGAAACACTGTGGAACTTTTAACAGGTGCCTCCCTTGACAGATGGTGTAAAGAGAAACTCAGTTTAATCTGTGTGTGTTTAGAAAGCATCATGAGAGAGCAGACAAGTAACCCTAATCAAGTGACCCGGAAGGTCATACAGAGCATTGAGCAGCAAAAGCCCAACTGGATTGAACGCCAATTGTTGAAAGCAAGGAAATTGAGCACTGAATGGTAAGGCGATGTTTTTCTTCCACTGAATTTCATCAAATACATTCACAATAAGAAATTTACCTATAAACAACCACAATAACAAAATGTTGTCAGATGGGCAGCCATGGTCATTTAGCTAATTTCATGGGAACTTAGTTTAACTATAAAAAAAGATAAGTATTCCATTGAAAACTGGGTTTTTAGAAGTTCCTTGTCTTAGTAAAATTTGAGCCCAGCTGATACACTGCAACATTACACTTGTTTAGTCACCATCTTCAAGTTTCTGATTAAAAGGATGGTAGTCAAGCCCAGGAGAATTTAGTTTCAGTGCACAAACAGGTATCTAGTGGATAGCTTGGAGCATTTTATAAACGGATTGGGCATGGAGATTATATTAAGAAGGAATTAATGGATATAAAAGGCTTTTTATTGCTTTCTGTGTACCTATTGTCAAAAAGGTACACATTTTTCATCTAGTAATTTAAGAATCCCAGAGGGCAACTGGGGCATATCACACTCAAGCTATAAACACACCCAGCTGTTTCTGTATGAAAATGTCAGCCTTCTCCTAGGTTTGTCACCAAGAGCCGAGTGATTTGTGGTGTTGCCAAGATTTTTAAGGGTCCCTGATAGATTTAAATATTCTCCTGTCTTCATATTAGTCTTCAGGTATAGAATTGCATGATATTGATAAAGGAATTCAGTTCAGATGTTCTGGATTACAAAGTCAGTCTTTTTCTACAGCACCCCCACACAATGTCCCCATTCTTTTAAAATGTATTCATGCATACTAGCAAATACGAGCACAGCTTTCTGCCTGAAACCACGTGAAATATGGTTACTTTTGCCAGTACATGATAGTGATAAAGAGCTCAGGCTTTGGAATCAGACGGACAAGTGCAAATACTCTGTAGGTGAATTATGCAAGTTATGGAGTCTCTCATAGCCTCAGTTTCAGTGATGGTACCAGGCTTGTAACAGTTGTTTCGAAAATTAAATGAGTTAACATCCATAAAGCGTTTAGCATCAAGCTTAGCAGTAGTAAGCATTTATTTATTGTTATTGTTGTGTAAAGTCGAGTAGATTCCAACTCATAGCGAACCTATAGAACAGAGTATAACTGTCCCCATAGGGTTTCCTAGGCTGTAATCTTTACGCGGGAGCCCTAGTGGCACAGTGGTTAAGAACTCAGGCTGCTAACCAAAAGTTCGAATCCACCAGCTGCTCCATGGAAACCACATAGGGCAGCTCTCCTCTGCCCTATAGAGTTGCTATGAGTCAGAATCAACTCAACAGCAATGGGAAAAATGTTTATGGGAAAAATTGCTAGGTCTTTTCTCCGGCAGTGCCACTGGTGGGTTCAAGCCGCTGACCTTTCGGCTAGCTGCTGAGCACTTAACCACTGTGCCACCAGAGCTTTTGTTACTTCTAACTATTAAAATACAGTGTACTTACTGGTTGGTATTATAATAACTAACAATCTTGTTAATATCAATGTATGAGACTTCATATTAATCCAAATGGGGAAGAGTAGGTAATCATGATTTTCCTGGTCATGACTCACTGACTTCTAGAAATTGACTTGTGGGTGCCCCATGAGTAGGAGTAACAATAGCAGTCAGGCAAATGCTTAGTAACATTGACAGTGACCTTCTTAATCTTTACATTTGCATTACAATGCCAATTTATAGGCTTTAATCCAATGACTAAAAGATTAAGGCCAGATGTCATCATCCATGGCAGTGGTTGTAAAAAGGAGAGGAAAAAAAAAAGAGTAAAAATAGTGGATCTGATTATAGTTACAAAATTAGATTTTTGCTATTGCTGATGTAGGAGCCCCTCTTTCAAATAAGATCAATTTAAAGCAATGTCTAAGTAACACACCTAGAGCTGCATACAGCAATCTGCAAGTAAAGCTTTTCCGTGATAGTTTATTTTATTCGAATTTCTATGAACAGTACCAACACATCTGGTATCCTATAGTAGGAAGTTATTAGCTAATGTTTGGCTGATTAACAATGAGCTAAAAGATGATTTAGCTCTCTTTTGCAACATGCATCAAAAATGAAGAATAGCTGATTTTTTTTTTTAATGTTTTACAGCCCTCAAAGATTCTGAATATTTTTTAACTAGCATAATGCTATATCTTAATTTCTCGAGTGATATCTACACACAAAAATGCAGATTTAAAGTTATTTATTGCATTTATTTGAAAAAAGTTAAAATTGGCTTAAGAACTTACTTTAGATAGCAGTCTCTCCCAGGTTTCTGGCACTATAGGATGTTTCCTATTGACTTTCGATCTCAAATTGATTATCTGACATACAAGTGAACTTCCACCTCTTCCTCACAAGTCAATGGTCATTTGGTATACAGATCCCACCATAAGGAAACAATGTATTTTAAGCCATGATGGCTATGGAGGTGGAGGGTTGCCTTGACTTTACCATAATTTTTTTTTTTTTAAGTATGGGAATGTAAGCACTTGAACTAAAATCGCTCTTCTGTTAAGATAATTAAATCTTAACTCTCCATCAAGATTATCTTAGAACTACATGATATCATTTAGCTAGATTTCTTTCACTTGCATCCAGATTTGACTTTGATTTTATGGAAATTGTGAAAATAACTGCAGTGGAAAAGGTGGCAGCTGTAAGCCTTGCCTGTCTTTCATACTGCCTGAAAACATTACTATTCATTAAAATAACCTTCACTTTGTAGTAACACTCAAGCTGTAAACAGTCAACTTCGATTCTGGAGAACACACAGCCCAAAAAGTAAAGAAATGTCTGTCTTTGCAAAGTAATTTGTCGAGTTGAAGATTATTGTTTTTCATCATGGTGACCCTGACTTGGTTGGCTGGGTGCATATACAGATTAAGATTAATGCAGTTATTCCTTGGCTAAGGTCTGCCTCTTTCAGGGCACATTCTCCCTAATGACATGATTGATAGGCAGCCCCAAATCCAGAGAGGAACTCATTAATCATAGCATTGACTGAATCCAATCATTTGCTTCACCTGCACAGTGATGGACAGGAAAGGATACAATTCAGGGGCTGACACTGAGACACTCCTTTGTCAGAGGGCCTCAACTTTTTCAATGTCAGTCTCTAAACAACCTGACAAGGAATTTTGCTTGCAACCTGTGTGCAGCTTCAAAAAGATATTTTTTGCAAACTTTTTTTTTTTTGTCATAACAAGGTTTTTAAAGATTTACTCTACGTAATGAATCCTTCTCAGACGGAGTAGGATTTGCTTTAATTTTTAGCAAGGCTTATATAATCTTAAAGTTCCTTTTTTTTTTTTTTTGAGAAGGATGTTTTGAACTACATGTGGAAGCAATATCAAAGTTAACGTCCAGCAGCTGCGTATCATTTGGTTCAGTCTTCAGGTCAGCGGCACTGACTCTTAGCAGAACTAATTTTATAATCATGGCAAAAATGTCAGTAATGAACTGCAGTATACAGCTGATTACACCACAGTAAATTTCATTTCATCTGGCAAACAGTGGAAAACCACGAGTTTTCTTAAGAATACTTAAATTGCAAAGCCTAACATGATCCCAATAGCAATTGCGATAAGAAAATTCGTGTGGAATGTATATGATGGAAGTTGAATACCATGATGGGGGGGGGGGGTCTGGTATAGTTTAAGAATTGTTTTTTTTTGTTTTTTTAATTGTTGTCATCCATTACTACCACATAAGTTACTTTTAAAATTAGTAGGAAACTTACGGCTCGTTAGAAGTGTTTCGGAAATATAACTTGTATATTCTTGGTGTAGTGATAAAAACCCACTGCCGTGGAGTCGATTGTGACTCATAGCGACCCTACAGGACAGAGTAGAACTGCCCCATAGAGTAGTGATAGTAGACCCTTTTTCTGGAAGAATCATCAGGGTAGTAACTTTTGCTAAGTACCTGTTACAGAGAAGAAACAGGAGGGGGGACATACATTTTTTAAAAAGGCAACAAGTATCAAGAGGCCAATTTAAAATACCCAGTGGTAAGCTCACTGCTGTGAAGCACCCAGCCTATATTTAGCATAATGGGCTCCCCCTTTTGACACTTTAATTAGTCTTTAATGTGTTCTTGATAGGTGTAAGGAGGCATCTACAAAAGACGGAATACCAAAGCTATTTCTGGCATCAAAGATACTTTTTATCCTCAAAGAGAAAATACAAATTATTTCTTACGTGTTCTCAAAAAGAAATGTTTTGTTTTCATCCAATGATTATAGCAATTTCAACAATTGCAGTAATGGGAAAATGTTTTATAGATAGGAGTATAAATGCAATAAAGAAATGTTTTAAACGAAACTATTCAATTTTCAAAAATGCTTTCAGGTGCTTAATTCTAAGGCACCGTTGATGCAAGCAGCAGCGGCTTGGGAAGGGCTGAGCCTATCTGAGCAAAATCTTTATGGGTACTTTGAATATGAGATTTACACTGGCTCTCCACACTCAACCTCTGATTATTTTCCATCTTTACAAGTCTTCACTACTAATATTCATGTGCTTTCTTTGTATTAGTGCATTTATGACAATAGAGAAAAGCACTGCTTTAGAAGAAGGAGATATTGCTCGTGAACTGACTGAGCAGAAAATAAACACGATGGTCCTGGATATCTGCCACAAACCAGGTGGCAGCGAGTACCTGAGGCAAATTTATCACATCTTGCGGCTCAATGAGGTAGGGAAACGGCCTTTTTACCGAGCAATTAGGTGTGTACTGGCCTGAGGCAGCGTCTGCTGGCAGCTAAGGGTTAGTCAAGGAGGTGATAATACTTCTTAAAGTCAATACCAAACTCAATATTGCATTATTAATAGAATCTATTCAGCCCTGGCTGTTCTGCATTTGTTCAGAAAAAGCTTCCCTGAAACAATGTAGGTTTCATTTATATGATTTAAACAATAATACGACTGATAAACTCCGTTCAGTCCTGAGTTGTATAGACTGGAGGGGTGTTTTGGAAAGTGTGTTTTGACCATTTAGCTGATGTTAAAATCTGGTGTTTGTGAAATGGAGAATTTTCTGAAGAGAGATGTAGCATTTCTCCCGGAGACGTCAGACTGGTGTTGGTGAAGTTGGAGATTTCTTACATAATGAAAAAACTTCAGAAGAATATTGAACAGTATTCAGGAGCAACTAGATTAACCCAAGAAAATTCATTAATGCACGGACACTGGTTAGAACCAATGTTACGCTTGTCCACCTCTCTGCTGGGTTAAGCCTCTGACCTTGCGTGTTTCTGGCTGTCTTAGCAAAAATGCAAAATAGTTACTTGAAATGATATAAGTTTGCAGGCTTAATCAGATTTAAAATGATCATATGTACCTGAGTTAGAGTGTGGCATGTCTAATTATGTTTATATTTGCAAACACATGAATGTATTTTGGGGGATAATAAAAATTTGTAATATGAATAATGTGAGGATGTAGTTTTTTTTTTGTTGTTGTTGTTCTCAATAAACCAAACCAAAAACATATTGCCATCCACTCAATTCTGACTCATAGCAACCCTATGAGGTAGGCCTTAAAAACTATAAATTTCCAAGGAGTGAATTCAATTCTACCACAGCATTTTATTACTCAGTTATATAAATGTTTTCCCCACTATTATCTATCTGAACATTGCTTCTAGTAAATCTTATTTCCTGGCTTTCATAGAGCTAATCAAACAGTCTATAAACAGGTATTTATTGACATTACAATGTATTCAATGATAACCTGAGAGGAATGTGAGGAATTTGTAGCTGTGAGAAATGACCCTGTTTTCAATGTGCTAGAGCTCCATCTGTTATTGTTAGGAAGTAATATTTTAATACAAACTAGTCACTCTTGCTAATGATCCCTCATATCTTGTTTGGGTTTTCTGTTTGGAGAACTCAGGAAGTGGCCCTGGCTAACTGAAAGTCCCCCATTGCAAAGTCATTTCCACCCTTTGTATGTCCACCTGGCCACTCAAATTGGACAAAGTAACTCTCGTAACTACTAAGGAACAGATATATCTGATTACCCTTGGGTCTTTAGTTAGGTGGCATTACAATAGTTTGGAGGATAGTAGTGGCTGGTATAGTCTGCTAAACTGATAGAATAGTCATAGTTTTAAAAGATAATAATCACTAATACTGAGAATAAAGCAAAACCAACAAAAATTAAGTTGAACCGTTATTGGCCACCAGCCATCTGCTATATTCTGGGAATCTAAAGTCTATTCTTACCCTCATAGAACTCATGTACCTCTAAGGCAGTGGTTATCAACAGGTGTGCTGTGAGATCTGATATCACTCCACTGCTGAACAGTTTCTGAACCACCACATTCTAATCAATTAACCTCAACTAAAAAAACAAGCCCGTTGCTATCAAGTTGATTCCCACTCATAGCGACCCTATAGGACAGAGTAGAACTGCCCCAGAGGGTTTCCAAGGAGGAGCTGGTAGATTCAAACTGCCAACATTTTGGTTAGCAGCCGAGGTCTTAAACACTAACCCCCACTGAATATATTTACTGTTGTGCCAATATCTATTGAATACAATGTTAAGCTAAGTACTTGGTGGTTTATTGAGCTAAGTGAGATGAGACACAGTGCTGCAAGGTAAGAAACATAGTGTAAGGTAAGGCTAGAACCAAAGAAAATAGACCTATGTCTTGTGACTATAAAAAAAGCACACACACATACACACACAGGCAATAAACCTAAACAACCATACAAGGGTGACTAAGCAACTAGTATAGTACTTACGGCTGCTTTTATAGATACTGGGAGGCATTCTTATCTTATAGATGAAATAGCCTTGTGATTTTTGCCCATTTGATGAGTAGTAACCGGTTCTTTCTGGTTAGAACCCCCGCTGAGAATTTGTATTTCTACCTCAGATATACTGAATCAGAATCTGCATTTTAATATTTTAACAAATTCTCAGCAGGGGTTCCAAATGGAACAAACTGGTTTGAGGCCCTGGAGTAATGTTATGAGTCTTTAGCACTTTCAGGTATGCTGCTAAATATTATTTGAAAATATCTTTTAAATATAGAAGCATTTATGGGTGTAGGCCTGGGTGAGAGAAAGAATGGGTACCATTGATAGAAACAGAAAAGTTATGAGGGAAATGAGTCTAAAGATGTTTTGCCTTTGAGGTAAAGATGTCCAAGCTAAGTGTCCAGTTGGTAGTTGAAGAGCTTGGTCCAGAACACAGGTGAGAGAAACTGTGCCTCTAGAGTTGGTAGTCTACAATGAATATGGTAGTTGAGTTCATGAGATGGGAGGAGCTCTTCAGTGGAGGGAAATAGACAAATAGTAGAGAAATAAACTTTGAAGTAACTACCAGACAGGGAGCGTATTTAAGAAAGAACGGAAGCTGTCTCAAGAAATATACCAGATTTGGGCTTCCTGGCCCACGGAGGGAGAAAGCTATGTGCCTTTGGGCAGGAGGCTTGCTGGCAGAGTAGGGTGCCTCTGGGCACTTGGTGGAGCTAAGTTTGTCTACCCATGGAGCTAGAAGTGAGCACCTTCAGCTGATGCTTAGTGGCAGAGTGGGGTGCCCCTGGGTACTTATCAACAGAGCCAAAAGAGCTTTGCAACACTTGCCCAAGTAGGGCAGAAACTGGGCTGAGAGGCTGAGGGCCAGGGAGAGACCTACCTGTGGCTACAGCTGAGAAGAGGCTGTCCTGATGGCAGAGTTGTATCCTGAGTGTTCCCGAAGGTGAATTGTAACCAGTTACCTCCCTAATAAACCCCGTAACTGTAGGTGAGGGGAGGGCAGGGAGGGAGGGGAAAAAGAAAGAAAAACATACCAAATTAATAGTAAATCTGGTTAAAGCATGTCACAGAAAAGGAATCTGAAGCTTTTAAGAAAGGGTAGGGTCAGGAGTCCCTGGGTGGTGTAAATGGTTAAGTGCATGGCTCCTAACTGAAAGACTGGAGGTTCCATTCCATCCAAAGGCGCATCGGAAGAAAGGCCTAGTGATCTACTTCCAAAAAAATAGCCATTGAAAACTCTACAGAGCACAGTTCTACTCACACACGGAGTTGCCATGAGTCAGAATCAACTCCACGACAACTGGTTGGTAGTGACAAGTGTCAATACAGCAGAGAGATCAGAGAGAGCAAAAAGGGAGAAAACACGATTGTGTTGCTACTTGCAGCCGAACCCTTTCTCTTTTTGAGTAGTGGAAACAAAGGAAGTCTAAATTCCTTTGTTCCATGTAAGGGTAAATTAAAGAGGCCGGAAACCCTGGTGGTGTAATAGTTGAGAGCTACGGCTGCTAACCAAAACATGGGCAGTTCAAACCCACCAGGTGGTCCTTGGAAACCCTATGGGGAAGTTCTGTTCTGTCCTACAGGTTCACTATGAGTCAGAATTGACTCAACGGCAATGGGCTTGGGCTTGGTGGCTCGACAGTCAAGCACTTGGCTGCTAACCCAAAGATCAGCAGTTTGAACCCACCCAGAGGCTCTGCAGGAGAAAGAATTGGTGGTCTGCTTTTGTAGAGATTATAGCCAAGAAAACCCTATGGGGCAGCTCTACTCTGTTACATGAGGTCTCTATGAGCTGGATAGACTCTATGGCACCCAACAACAAAGGGGAAAGAGTTACATTAGCCAAAACAAAGTAATTTTTTCAATGAATGTAGTTTACTTCTTTTTCAAATTTTACTTGCATAAATCATGATGGTGAAAATTTTTTCCCTGTCCAATATCTAATTCTAGGCAATAAATTATTTTTCTGATGGCTTTATTATTATCTAATAATATTTAGTAAAAAAAAAACAAAACCCATATATGTGGTGGCACTCCGTTGGACACTACAGAATTAATTTTTCTAAAGAGAAATGGTTGACAACCAGAAAATTTAAGAAATGACTATCTTTGTTGTTAAGTAATGGTTTCTTTACGTATGTAGGGCTTCAGGATTTGAAATTTGCCTTCCGCGGTGAGTGTGGTATACATTCTCTATTCATAAAGTTATAGAGGCACAGGGAAAAAGCGCAGTGAGCCAGACCAGAGATGTGGCTTCTCGTCCTGACTTTACCACTCACTCCTGTGTGACCACAGACCTTTCGGAGCCAATCATTGAGTGTGATGTTGGACTTGTTGTTAGCTACCGTTGAGTCAGCCCTAATTCATGGCAAGCCCTTGCATAATGGAATTGGACTGTTGTGATTGATAGGATTTTCATTCGCTGATTTTAGGAAGTAGATCGCCAGGCTTTTCTTCCTGGTATCCGGCTATTATTGTTGTTGTTAGGTGCCATCAAGTTGGTACAACTCATAGTGACCTTATGTATAACAAAATGAAACACTGCCCAGTCCTGAGCCAGCCTCACAATCGTCGTTATGTTTTAGTCCATTGTTGTAGCCACTGTGTCAGTCTATCTCATTGAGTGTCTTGCTCTTTTTTGCTAACCCTACACTTTACGGCACTGGGTTTTTTTGGGGGTCCACTTTACCAAGTGTTATGGAATGAATTGTGTCCCCCCAAAATGTGTGTAAACTTGACTAGGCCAAGTTTCCCAGTATTGTATGATTGTCCACATTTTGTCTTCTGATGTGATTTTCCTATGTGATGTAAATCCTATCCCTAAGGTGTTGATGAGATGAGATTAGTGGCAGTTATGTTAATGAGGCAGCACCCAATGTACAGGATTAGGTTGTGTCTTTAAAGAAATATAAAAGAGAGAAGTGAGCAGAGAGACAGGGGGACCTCATACTACCAAGAAAGTAGTGCCAGAAGCACAGCCTGTCCTTTGGACCTAGGGTTCCTGTGAGGAGAAGCTCCTGGATCAGGGGAAGATTGATGACAAGGACCTTCCTCCTAGAGCTGACATCCCCTGGATGTGGCACCCTGAATATAGACTTTTAGCCTCCTAGACTGTGAGAGAATAAATTTCTCTTTGTTAAAACCACCCACTTGTGGTATTTCTGTTATAGCAGCACTAGGTAAGACACCAAGCATGATGTCCTTCTTCAGGGACTGGGCCCTTTTGATAACATGTCCAGAGTACTTGAGATGAAATCTCACCATCCTGGCTTCCAAGGAGCATTCTGACTGTATTTCTTCCAAGTAGACTTGTCTGTTCTTCTGGCAGTCCATGGTATATTCAATATTCTTCACCAACACCATAATTCAAAGTCATCAATTCTTCTTCACTCTTCCTTATTCACTGTCCAGCTTTCCAATGCATATGAGGCGACTGAAAATATCATGACTTGGGTCAGATGCACTGTAGTCTTCAAAGTGACGTCTTTGCATTTTAACACTTTGAAAAGGTCTTTTGCAGGAGGTTTGCTCAATGCAATGCAGCATTTAATTTCCTGACTGCTGCTTCCATGGGGATTGATTACAGATCCAAGTAAAATGAAATCCATGACAACATCAATCTTTTCTCCATTTATCATGATGTTGCTTATAGGTCCAGTTGTGAGAATTTTTGTTTTCTTTATGTTGAGGTGTAATCCATACTGAAAGCTGTAATCTTTGATCTTCATCAGTAAGTGCTTCAAGTCCTCTTCACTTTCAGCAAGCCAGGTTGTAACATCTGCGTATCACAGGTTGTTAATGAGTCTTCTTCTAATCCTGATGCCACATTGTTCTTTATATAATCTGTCTTCTTAGATTATTGTCCAGCATACAGATGGAATAAGTATGGTGAAAGGAGGATGCAAGCCTCAGGCACACCTTTCCTGATTTTAAACCATGCAGTATCCTCTTGCTCTGAACAACTGCTTCTTGATCTATGTATACATTCCACATGAGCACAATTAAGTGTCCTGGAATTCCCATTCTTCTCAGTGTTATAATTTGTTATGATCCACACAGTTGAATGCCTTTGCATAGTCAGTGAAACACAGGCAAACATTTCTGATATTCTCTTCTTTCAGCCAAGAACCATCTGGCATCAGCATAATATCCCTTATTCCATGTCCTCTTCTGAATCTGGTAGTCTTGCTAATCAAGATGACTTTAAATTATCTTTAGCTAAAATCTAAAGGCCGATGCATATGTTAGTTTGTCATACTGTTGCAATTGTGTTTGAATGATCTTCAGCAAAATGACACAGTGGTTAAGAGCTTGGCTGCAAACGAAAATGTTGGCAGTTGGAATCCACCGCTCCTTGGAAACCCTATGAAGCAGTTCTACTCTATCCTATAGGGTAGCTGTGGGTCAGAATCGATTCTGACTGTAATGGGGTTTTGTGTGTGTGTGATATTAATGATGTTGCTCAATAATTTCCGAATTCTGCTGGATCAGCTTTCTTTGAAATGGTCACTAATATGGATCTCTTCCAATTGGTTGGCCAGGTAGCTATCTTCTAAATTTCTTAGCATGGATAAGTCAGCACCTCTAGCTGTACATCCATTTGTTGAAACATCTCAATTGGTATTCCATTAATTCCTGGAGCCTTGTTTTTTGCCAATGTTTTCAGGGCAGCTTGGACTTCTTCCTTCAATACCATCGGTTCTTCATCATTTGCTACCTCTGAAATGGTTGAACATTGAACAATTCTTTTTGGTACAGTGACTCTGTGTATTCCTTCCATCTGCTTTGATACTTCCTATGTCATTCAATATTTTGCTGAAAGAATCCTTCAAAATTGCAACTTGAGTCTTCATTTTTTTCTTCAGTTCTTTCAGCTTAAGAAATGCCAAGCCTGTTCGATCCCTTTTGGTTTTCTAACTCCAGTTCTTTGCACATTTCCATTATAATATTCTATCTTGTATTCTCAAGCTGTTCCTTGAAATCTGTTCAGAATTTTTACTTCATCAATTCTTCCTTTAGCTTTAGCAAGTTTCAGAGTCTCTTCTGACATCCATTTTGGTCTTTTCTTTCTTTCCTGTCTTTTTAATGACCTTTTGTCTTCTTCATGTATGATGTCCTTGATGTCTTCCCACAATTTTTCTGGTCTTCGGTCATTAGTGTTCAACGGGTCAAATCTATTCTTGATGGCCTCCAAATTCGGTAGAATATACTCGAGGTTATACTTTGGCTCTTGTGGACTTGTTTTAATTTTCTTCAGCTTCAACTTGAACCTGGAAATAAGCAATTGATGATCTGTTCTGCAGTCAGCCCCAGCCTTGTTCTGACCAATGATATCGAGCTTTTCCATTGTCTCTTTCAATAGATACAGTCTATTTGATTCCTATGTATTCTGTTTGGCGAAGTCCATGTGTGTAGTTGCTGTTTATGTTCTTAAAATAAGTATTTGTAACGAAGAATTCTTTGATCTCACAAAATTCTATCATGTGATCTCCGTGGTCATTTCTGTAAAGGCCATATTTTCCAACCAGCAATCCTTTGTTTCCAACTTTCGCGTTCCAATCACCAGTAATTATCAATGCATCTTGGTTGTATGTTTGATCAATTTCAGGCTACAGAAGTTGGCAAAAATCTTCAGTTTCCTCATCTTTGGCCTTAGTGGTTGGTGTGTAAATTTCAGTAATAATTGTATTAATTGGTCTTCCTTGTAGGTTTATGGATATTATCCTATCACAGAGTTGTACTTCAGAATAGATCTTAAAATGTTGTTTTTGAAGATAAATTTGACTATATTCCTCTTCAATTTGTCATTCCTGGCATAGTAGATCATATGATTGTCTGATTCAAAATCAGTCCACTTGTGGCACAGTGGTTAAGAGCCATGGGCAGCTAACCAAAGGTCAGCGGTTCAAATCCACCAGCCTCTCCTTGGAAACACTATGGGGCAGTTGTCCTCTGTCCTATAGGGTGACTATAAGTTGGAATTGACTTGATTACAGTGGGTTTGGTTTTGGGTTTTAATGCTTAAGGTATCAGTCTTTATGCATTTTTGACAACTTTCAATTTTCCTAGATTCATATTTTATACATTCCATGTTCCAATTATCAATGGATGTTTGCAGCTGTTTCTTCTCATTTTGAATCATGCCACAACAGCAAATGAAGGTCCTGAAAGCTTGACTCCATCCATGTCATTAAGGTCAACTCTACTTAAAGGAGGCAGCTCTTTCTCAGTTATATTTGGAGTGCTTCCCAACCTGAGGGGCTCATCTTCTGGCACTATATCAGACAGTGGTCCACTGCTATTCATAAGATTTTCACTAGCCAATTTTTTCAGAAGTAGAGTGCCAAACCCTTTTTCCTTGTCTGTCTTAGTCTGGAAGCTCAGCTGAAACTTGTCCACCAAGAGTGACCCTGCTGGTATTTGAAACACCAGTGGCAAAGCTTCCAGTATCACAGCAATACACAAGCCATCACAGTATAACAAATTGACAGACAGGTGGTGGGAGGTTCTCAAACTTTAAGGTGCCTACTGATCTCCTAGGAAACCTTGTTAAAGGCAGATTCTGATTGGGTGGGGCTTCTGATTCTGCTTTTCTAACAAATTCACAAGGAATGCTGACTCAGTTGGTCTAAGGACCACACTTTGTGTAGCAAGGGTTTTCTAGGTGATCACTGAAGTTCTACTCAGCTCTAACATTCTAACTTTAATCCTAACCCTAAAAAAAAAAAAAAAAAAAAAAAAACCTTGCTTAAAAAATTATACTGATATACCAAAAATCAGGAAAAGAATATTTATTTTATTTTTTTAGTGACTTGCTTATGAATAATAAATATTTGATAACTTATGAGTGATTTTTTGTCATTTTTATTTGTTGCTTACAGAAGGAGACCCATAAAATAGATTAGGATTTTTCACTCTATTTACTTACGGATAGAAAATCATGTATAATAGATCGACTCATTTGCCCAGGCTGTCACTAGCAGTTGGGTATTAGAAATACATATTTTGAGCTTCTATTGAACTTGATATTTTTCAGTGCACAGCATAGAAACAGAGTTGAGGAGATTGCATTATATTTAATTCAGCAGAGAATGAGACTGTTCACAGTAAAATCCCTGGTGGTGCAACGGTTAAGCACTCAGCTGCTAGCTGAAAAGTTGATGGTTCGAACTCAGCCAGCAGCTCCACAGAAGAAAGAGCTGGTGATCTGCTTCCATAAAGATTACAGCCAAGAAAATCCAATGGGACGATTCTACTCTGTCACATGGAGTCACTATGAGTTGGAATTGACTTGACAGTATCCAACTGTGTTCTGCTGAGCCTGGAGTAGGTAGCAATTACACTTAATGAATAAATGAGCAATCTTGTACTGTGAGTAATCATGCACCTGAGTTGAAAAAGTCTTGGTAACCAGACATGTTAACACATGAACCAATGAAAAAACAACGCTTGTTAAGAAGATTCTGACATACTGAGCATACATTCATTCCATAAGAGTTTGTTACTTGGTCTTCTAATCTGTAATATATATTAGGTGAACCTGTTTTTGATGCGTTTATTGCAATGCTCTGCTATGGATCTTCTGAAAATGTATTCTGTCCTGAGGCAAGTAATACACTGGAACCTATCAGGTGTGTTGAAAGGATACATTTGGATATCGACCAGTTTATTTTTAAAGAGAATGTATGCTCATCACCATCACGACTTGTAAATTTTTTTTTTCCTTGAAGGAATATTTAAAAGAACAGCTGTTTTCAATGAGTGGTTCAGAGGAAAAGCCATTATCCATCCGACCTTTAAAGACAATGACATTGAGGAGTATGGACGATGAGCCTTCTGCCTTTAACCCTTTCCATGTGTATAAGGTGTTTAGTGAAAACATGCTAGATCAGGTATGTGGACATGAAATGGTAAATTCAATCTAAATGTGTGCTTCCTTTACACAAGTTTAAAAAAAAAAAAAAAAGCCTTGCCTTTCAACATTTACCCATAAACTTTTTGCTAAGAAACAAAAGACCTTGTCCTTATTTGCATGGTCTGCACAAATTGACTTGGAAAAAGTTATTTTACCTTCTTTTTATTTGTCAAACTGATTCATTGGTTTGGTCTGTAAAACTTAATCTCTGACCAGGTCAGTTTACCATGGGCAGAGCAAACATCTGTTAGGCTGTGTCTATAGAAGGTCAGAGGGACTAGGCATTTCACTGATTTGCTGCCCTCCTGATTCACTGCTCTCCCACCCTCAATACACACACTTACAAAATTCCTTGCAATCTTTATGAATGTATCGGGTAAATTGGTAAATAGTTGACTTTAAAATTATTTATAAATAGAGCACTAAGTTTCTATTTTGAAGGGCATAAGGTAAATTGGCTTTTTATAACCTAAACACATTCCCAAATTTATAATGAATTTGCTACCGATCTTAAAATTAGGCTGTTTGGAACAAAACCAATGTAATAAATGCCATACTTTTTTTCAGTGTCAGATTATGCCATTGTTGAAGCTGCATATTTCAATAGTTATATCAAAAAGATCATCTTTATGCCAAAGTACTTGAAATGTAAAGTTGCTTTTGCTTTCTTCATTCTTTTGGTGGTTTTTTCCAGAAGGCTCTTGACAGACAATTTGAACTAACAGGGCAGAAGAGAAGGATTGCTTGACCTAGAGCTCTGATGAAAATAAGAATTAAAACAATGGCCTAATTCTGGATGCAGATAATATTTTACCATGCCTGTTACAGCTCTAGTCTACATTCATCAATACTGTAGTAGAATAAGACCTTCAAATGCTGACAACCCAGGGCAGAATTCTCCTGCTATATGACAGTATTGTAGTGCTTGATTAATCAGCAGGTGACAGGGGATAGTTCTTGTTGGATTTTCAACATTGGTCTGGACTCTTGGTATCAACACTATTCAGTTTTAAGCAGTATATGCATCTATAATACTTTAGAACAAAATAGATTGTATACGTTTGAGTTTTTTGGCTACTTTTCTTTGTTGTACATTAGATTGCTCCAAACCATAAATAGTCATTGTAGCTGTTAAATTATCCTTACTTCATTTAAGTAAGCGGCGTGTTTTATTGCATTCTGAATTATGAGATTATTTTTCACAGTAATTTTTCTCTTTGGTTGTGAAATTATCTACTAAGTGAGAAAAAATGTCATTTATGTTATTTATATTTACTGGTCCTTGTAAACTCCCCTTTGATGCATTTCTTAACCAAAAGAGATAATATTAATATCACGCCCTAATAAAGCTGTGTCTTATAATTTGAAACTTAACACTTCCAAGGTTGTTTTTTAAATCAACCTTACAGGTGCTGAAAGAAACTGTAAATTGTTATGATATGTAAAAAAGTTGCTAATTGTTGTATTTTCCTTTGCAAAGAGTCTCAGAGAAACTTTTTCGGGGAAATGCCATTAACATTTGGAATAATGACTCAAGAAATTGATTTATATTTTTATAAATAGTGACTACATCCCCAAATGGATTTATCAATTAATTGCTGTCTTATAGGGATAAAACCTTCTTCTGCAGACATGATTGATGTTATCTGTCTTAGTCCTTGTTCCGGACCCCCCTCCTTCTTCGTTAGTGTATCACAGCTGGAGCTTTAATTTACTGATCATATTAACTCTGATTAATAACTAACAATAGCATCTTCTCATTTATCAACAGTCAGCCATCACAAAATGGAACTGGAATTGGTCAAACTTGCTGCCAAATTATCTGGGACTGGATAAAATGACCTTCAGTGCATTGCTCAAAAACAGGTAATAAGATTGGGGATCTTGGGGACCTGGTTGGGGAAAAAGGTTACATACATTTTTTTACCAGCATATTTTTTAGAAAAGTGAAAACATGACATTGACAGGGGAGTCTCTTTTATTTTCTCGTTCTCTGGTCTCTCTTCTAAAAAGAATCGCTAAAGTTATATGAAATATACTTTCTAAATGCTGTTTTTCCATAGTAAGCTTTTGCAAAGGGCAGTTAAATTCTTTTCTGAGATGAACTCAATTGATTTTAGTCTGGATTTCAAGTATAGTTGACTTTGTGTATCTAATAGTTTAGTACTGTAAACACCAGACGTTATAGACTTGAATGTCATTATAATACTACACCTTTGTTTACAAACAATTTAATGAATGCATACAAAATGCCAAGCCAAATCAACTAGTCTAGTCAGGGGAAACATATAAGTAAAACTGTTGTGATTGAATTTTTCACTTTTCAGCCAGTTATTTTGGCACAACAGGGCAACCCAATAAAATTGTAATCTAATTTCAGCCTAGGAACCCACACATGTAATTTGTTTTGCACAAAAGTATTCACATTTTATTTATATTTTGGATCAATTAACATGTTTTATACCTTTAAAGTTTTCAGTGAAAAACTGTAAAGTTTACATTTTAAAAATTAGATTTTCCTATCAACCTTCACATTTTTAAATAAGATACATATGTATATGACTCTTTATTGTTTAAGTATCATGTGCTTGATTATAGCTGAGTATGAGAAAAATCTCCTATACCATGTTTATGATGTAGAGTGGATTTTCATATCTTTTTGCCAAAAATCAAGTATCATTTTTCCTGAAAGACAATAATGACAGTGACATAGTAGAATTGTCAAACCATCCTTGAGAAATTGGGGTACATATAAGAAATTGCAGTATTCCCCCAATGGAGGTAAAAAAAAAAAAAAAAAAGGGGGCAGGTTTATTACCAATTAAAATTGTGGCTTCGATGTATGGTCACAGTGAATTTCTTAATATGTCACCCCTGAATTAAGCTCATGCACTCATTATGAGCAGAATTGAATAATCTAGAAGCTTCCACACCAAGGGCAGAGCCTTCCCCCAGCAATCCTACCACCTGGCAGACAGCAGTCCAGAATGTACCCTGTGCGTGCAAAAGTCCCCTGGAGATGTTCGTCAACTCTCCCAAAGCTGCTTGGAGAGGTGGGAGGTGAAGGTGGTAGAGGAGAGGCCAGGTCCTCTGTTGAAACTACAGTTACATGATGTTTACACAATAGTAAATATCCATCTGGAAACAAACTAACAAAGGTAAGTCATTTTTTCTGCTATTTGGAAATATTTAAGTTTATGTAGATTAACCGTGTTATGATATTTTACTAAATTTTTCAACTGTGAATTGCTGCTTCCAATTCAATAAATGGTATTGTAGGGGCGAGAAAGAGATGCTAGCACATCCTTCAAAACACACTGCATTTGCTCTGTGTAATATTCACTGTTAAGTGAATTTGTGTTTCAAGCAAAAATGCATATTATTATTTTTGTTTAACAGTTTTAGATGCATTTATTAGGTCGCTTTATTAAAGTCTGTTTCCCTGAGATATTATGTACGATAGTGAGTGGGAAGAAAGAACTCCCACAAACTTAGCCAGAAATAACAGGTCAAAACAGTTCTCTTGGAAAGGGGTCATGAATTTTTAATAGAAACAGCTAGAATCTCATCTTAATAAGAACCTTAGATTTTTAAAAGAATGCTATCAAAAGCATTCTACTCCAAACTACCACATACCACAAGCTACAATGAACGTAATTGGTTTATCTTAGGATGAAAGACACCTAACAGTTTTTAATCTCTTCTAGCACTTCCCCTTTTATTTAAAAAATATTGTCTATGAGATGTAACTGGTAAAGAAATTGTTTCTTTTATTTCCTCTAAGAGACTCTTTTGTTTGAACTTGTCTGAGAATGCTGATTTTATTTTAGTGCATTGAATTTTTGACATCGTTATAAGAAAGATACATATTTCAAAATGAGACCACAGGACATAGAGTTTTTAGATTGAGAGTTATATATGCCAATTCTCTATATTTTGTACCTGTAACCATGTTCTTTAGAGGTAGACAGAACCAGAACTGGAGGAGAGAACCCAGAGCAGCTCAGCTAAACAAGCCAGGAGAACTCACTGATTAAATAAGCCACTTGTCTCTTTTTTCTCCCTTTATTGGCAATACGTTTGTACTACTCTATCGCTAAAACACTATGGTCTAGTATATGTATGAGGTTGGAATGCTGTCTGAGGACATAATATTAGAGAGAAAGTGAACCTAAATAACACAGGTATGGAAAAAGCTCAGGAGAAGAAATCTTCTAATTCAGCTCCTAAATTCCTTTGTGTCTGGTCTTAAGCTTCAATATAATAAGCAGACCATCTGTGGACTTACTCCCCCAAGACCACAAATGCCTGGAGTGAACCAGATCTCCCTCACTCCCAAAACAGGATGAAGATGGGCAGCCAAGATCCCTGGGTTCTCAGGCCAGTCCTGTTGTGAGCTTACCTTACAGAAGTTATCTAAATTGTTTGATTTTGGGTTTCCTTTTGTTTAAAATGAAATAATGATAATTACATATCTACTTCATGGGGATTGTTGGGACAATCAAGAATGTTAAAGGATATGAAAGTATCCCTGAACATTGAAACCACAATACATATTTAGAAAAGTAGTAACACTAGCACACAGCAGCTGTGTTAAATGTCTGGCCAGGTAAAGTAACAAAAAAAGGCCATTATGAGTTAGCCGAGAACTGGAGGTACATGTAACCATCCAGTTAGACCACCAAGGTTATGTACGTTCTAGGCCTAGACCGATATTGAGGGTCAGGAAAAGCATCAGGCCAGAGACCAGCAGTGAGCCCAGGGGGCTGAAAGATGAAAGACACAAACAGTGGGAAAATGAGCAAGAAGGAGGGTCCAAAGGCCAGGTGAGCCTTTCGGAGTTGAAGATGTAAGAGATAAAGACTTGAGAGACAGTTTAAGCACATGATAGAGATGTGTGGTACCAAGGATATGTATATATGAAACATTACTGTCCTTTGAGTTGTTCTGTGCTGTCTCCAAAGGCAGAACAAAAAATTAAGTGGCAGCCAGTGTCCTTGGTAGGGATGTGTCCTCTGCCCACTATCTGGCCTAAATCTTTATTGGAGCAGGCTGCTATTACTTTCACCTGCCAAGTGGCTGTTGGGTTTGAGACGCCAACATTTCAGTTAGCAGGCAAGCACTTAGCCACTGCACCGTCAAGGTTCCTTTATCTCAAAATACCTCCATCCAATTCATAATGCTCCAAGTTCATTACCTTCTTCCTGTTCTTTGGGTTCTTCAAGTTCTTTCCCACTTTAGGTTCTTTGCGCTTGCTTGTTGCCTGTTTATCCTGTGCCTCCTGGTAGAATATAAATTCCATGAGAATAGGACCTTGCCTATCTTATTCCAAGTGTGTCTTTAGTACCTAGAATCGTCCCTGGGCTCAGAGTAGGCTCTGAGTAATATTTGTCAAATAAACTAGTGAACAAATGAGGAATAAGAATGCAGAGAAAGAGTCATCTCTGGCAGATAAGCAGAGAGTAGGCATTCTCTAAGTGTGCTGACGGGTTAATAGTCATGTTGGGAAAAGAAGCGTACCCTGGGAAATCTCAAGTAAAAACTGCGTGCATAAACATTTTCTTCAATTTTTCCAAATTTGTGTGACAATAAGGTTAATTAAGCTCTATATGTTTAACATCCCTGTTATTTATTATTATTATTGTTAGAAGTTCTGCTCAGATTAAAAATACAAAAAAAAAAAAAAAACTGATCATTACTTTTAAACAGTTGATCCAATTCACACCTTAGTATCTTCAGCAACATAGCATCTTCTTTCCTGCAAGATTCAGGGATCTTTGACGTTGGAGCGATGGTGTTGTTGTTTTTGGGTGCCAATTGAGTCAATTCCGATGGATAGCGACCCCATGTGACAAGAGTAGAAGTGCCCTATGGGGTTTTCTTGGCATAAGCTTTGAGGGGGCAGGTCACCAGGTCTTTCTCCCACAGTGCCGCTGGGTGGGTTTGAACAATCAACTTTTCAGTTAGCAGCTGAGGACTTAAATGTTGCGCCACCAGGGCCTTTTTATTTGAGTGATAGGATTCACATTTGTTAAATGATACTAAAGCTGCAAGCTGAAAAACTTAAAAGTATTGTGAGTGGACACAAGTATCTAACCAAGCCTTTACAAATTAATTGGAAGTGATTTTCAAGGTATTTAATATGTAACAGCTGAGACTTCAGAAAGGCGATCTTGAATATATACAAATGATATATGCCTTTCAACTTAGGAAGTTTGCCATTGTGGAAAATAAAAACTCCTTAGAGGTTCAGAAAATCCACGTATATATATCAGTTCTACACCTTTACCTTTAATGCTGTGTAAGAGTAAGTACGGTGGTCGTACATTGATCTTTTGAAATAATAACGGCACTTTTCACAGTTTCTTAGTGGTAGTTTCTTCCTTTCCTCCTGACCCACATTAAAATAAATCCAGAATACCAAACGAGAAGGTGATTGCATCTGCAGGCGAGTTCACCAAAAGGAACACTCCATTCCTTCATTGATGGCCAAGCTCCAGATTGCCATTTTGCTATTGTTTTCTTTGTCACTGGAACAAATTTATGTTGCTTCTTTTCTCTTTACCTTATTTATTCCAAATATTTCCCAAGAATTGTGGTGCTGAGAATAATCTGTGAATGTAGTGGAGTGCTATGCTATTTTAACCATCTAAATATACTGCATATGAGTTTGGCTTCGAGTTGAGCAAACACAATTAAATATGATGGCAGGAACAGCAGAAGGGGTGTTGGTGGCAGATTTCTGGCTATCACTTTGGGGCTTTTCCAGGTGCACAATAACTGTACATCTGAGAGAAAACACAGACCTGAAAACGTGTTTAAAAGAGCCGCCTATCTGTGGACTTGATTGTTTACTTTTAGTAATAATAATTATTAAAGTGCTTTTACCCTGTATCAGATTATAGTGTGTGCCCCGTGGTGCATGAAGAGTACAAAATATAGCCTTTGGCCTCAATCTGCACACACTGCACTCTCAAATGACTGTTCTCAGGGAGTGTTACCATTAGCAGAATGTTTATAGTTGTGCATGGCAGTAAATTCCTGGTGCAGCAGCAGGCTGCCTGGTTATGGAGACGTGGGTTTAAGAAAAGAGGGAAGCTGATTTTAAGAGCACACACCTCTAAGCCATCACATTCATTGCATGTGCCATGGCATTCAAATTTGGGTTTTTTTCCATGCTCTCGCTCCCTAGCACACTCTTTTCTTCCCACCTCCACCAAAAGACCTCAGGCTCTTAACACTCTACCCACCACCATCACTGTATTTTCTCAGGCAGGAACAGTCCTCCTTCCCATCTGAAGTCCCAAAACAGCATGCTTTTTGCATGGATATTGGCTAACATGTATTTAGGGTGCATAAATTAACACTTGATCCTCAGGATTTCTAGGGGTTAGGGATTCGGATAAAGAGCCTAATGGTGCAACGGTTAAGCACGCGGCTGCTAATTGAAAGGTTGACAGTTTGAACCCACCAAGCAGGTCCACGGAAGAAAGACCTGGTGATCTATTCCCGTAAAGATTGCAGCCTAAAAAGCCTTATGGAGCAGTTCTACTCTGTCACACGAGGTCACTTTGGGTCGAAATCAGCTCAGTGGCCCTACAACAACAACAGGGGTTTAGTACATCAACCCCACAAGCTGATAAATGTGAGTTGTTTGTGTGTGTCAATGTTGTTTTTGGTCTATAAAGCACTTTCACATAAATCTTCTCATTTGAACCTCACTACAACCGTATAACGGGAGATAAGTACATTGCAAAATGTTAAATGACCTGCACAAGGTCACAACTTTTAAATGGCAGCTGGGACTCAAAATAGGGCATCTGACTCTGTATCTGGTGTTTTATCTACTACACCATTCTCCTGGTCACTTTATTTAAAAAAACTATTAGCTGTATATTTACTGTAATAATTCTGATGATTGTGAAAGTAAGTAACACACAGAGCACCTGTCACATGACTTACAGACATACATTTAACTCATATGCCTTACGACAGCCTTATAAAGTGGGTATCGTCTCACTATCTTTTTCCTGATAAGGAAACTGAGGCACAGAGGGACCTAGATATAAGTGATGGTGCTAGGATTCTGTCTCCAGAGTCCATGTTCTTAACCACTTCTCTCTGCTGCTTCCATAGAACTTAGCTTATTTTATTCATTCAACAAACATTTTTGAACATCTACTTTATGGAAAACATTTATTTCCAATAAATTAGCAATCCGCTATGGGCTATTATATACACTGAAGGCCCATTAGTGCTATTCCACAAAATTCTTTATCCATTTTGAGTTTTAACTTTGGTTGTCCCGACTCCTCTCGTCTCCTCAAATCCTCTCAGGAACTGACCAGCCGCCTACCTACTTTGTCAGGAAGTTTAGGTCATCCAATGTGAATCTCCCAACTTTCCTTCCTAAACTTCAATTTTGTTTCTGTCATCACCAATTCTTTGCTTCTTGTCTCTTGGCTTAGAAGAAGAAAGCACAGCGATGCTCTTACATATGGAGAGCTTATATGTATATGTGTTATATAAGTTAACAGGGATGCAATTTAAATAAAGGTCTCCATTACTTCAGTGAGGTAGGAAACTGACAACCAAAATAAATATGTTAAATGCTCTTGACAGAAATGCCGAATTGGCAAAATTTTGATGAAAGGAAGGTATAATAATTTTCTCAAAAGCAGTCGTGGGAGAATTTTTTGCTTGTCAAAAATGAACCAGAATTTACTTTGTAATGAATTTTTCTCTACCTAATTAGGCATTCACATAGTGGCACTTTTGGCTTCTTGCAATGGATCAAAAGCTTATTTTTAAAAAATTTGCTTGTATGAGTGCATTCTTTTTGCAATGACTGTTCTTTAAGTCTTCCCCCAAAAGCCTTTGTGATGTTTTTCTACACAAAGTTTTAGCATGGCTCCACCCGGAGTACCTGTCATAGGCCTATTGATGCAGTTTGGCTGAAGATTAAAAGAGCATCGGCAGCATTCAGGATTATTGATCATTACTGAATACCCCAGGTTTTTTTGTGTTACTATATCAACATAAAATAAGGAGATTGTTTCTCTGAAGATATTTTCACTAAGACAATTATGAAAGAAACTTATATGTCTATTGGGCCAGAAATATAATTAAATCTTGTAATAACAAATCTGAGCAACGATATCAATTGCTCACTTTTATTAATTTATGTGTTAATATTTAAGTTATATATTATAGTACTTTTATGGCTTGTGTATGAAAATAGGATACTTCAGAATTTTCTTATACTGTAAATGAAACTTACGAACCTATAAATCTGATCCCTTTTTTACATAACGGGGGACCTAGTGAAAAAAAATTTTTTAATCAATTAGACTTTTTTTGCATCCGGAATATTAGCACCAATTTAATTTTAAATAATTAAAAATGTATTTTTAATAAGCTATAAGCAATATATGGATCCCTATTTTTTAGTGGCACAGTGGAAACTCTGGTGGTATAATGGTTAAGAGTTCGGCTGCTAGTCAAAAGGTCCGTACTTCAAATTTACCAGACGCTCCTTGGAAACTCTATGGGACAGTTCTACTTGTACTGTAGGGTCACTATGAGTCAGAATCAACTCAAGGACAGCAAGTTTGGTTTGATTATAAGCAGTATATACACATGTATCATTTCACATGATAGGAGGATATGACATAAAATATGAAAGTTCCCCTCCCAGCTCCTCAGTCACACACATTCCACTCCAGTTTTAACCATTTGAAACATTTCTAGTTTTCTTTTGGTTTGTAAGTATGAGGGATATGCTATACCACTGTTTTTTTTTAATTCATCAACTTAAAATAGTATGAACTCATTGCTATGAAAGATACAAAATTTAACTCACACTGTTCTCTTCCCACTCCTCCAAACTCTGCTAATAATGTTCTTATTTTTAGTTCTACTTGTCACCTTGTGCGACATTATAACCTCTCTTTTTAAATCATTTTATGTTTTGTATTTTTTAAATTAATTTTTATTGTGCTTTAAGAGCAAGTTTACTAATCAAGTCAGTTTCTCATACAAAAATTTATATACACCTTGCTATGTACTCCTAATTGCTCTCCCCCAAGTGAGACAGCATACTTCTTCCCTACATTCTCCATTTTTGAGTCCATTTGGTCAGCTTCTGGCCCCTTCTGCCCTCTCATCTCCCCTCCAGACAGGGGATGCCAACATAGTCTTATGTGTCTACTTGATCTAAGAAGCTCATTCTTCACCAGTATCATTTTCTATCCCATAGTCCAGTCCAATCCCTGTCTGAAGAATTGGCTATGGGAATGGTCCATGTCTTGGGATAACAGAAGGTCTGGGGACCATGACATCTGGGGTTCTTCTAGTCTCAGTCAGACCATTAAGTCTGGTCCTTTTACAAGAATTTGAGGTCTACATCCCATTGCTCTCCTGCTCGCTCAGGGCTCTCTCTTGTGTTCCCTGTCAGGGCAGTCATCAGTTGTAGCCTGGCACCATCTAGTTCTTCTGGTCTCAGGCTTTTGGAGTCTCTGGTTTACGTGGTCCTTTCTGTCTCTTCGGCTCATAATTACCTTGTGTCTTTGGTGTTCTTCATTCTCCTTTGTTCCAGGTGAGTTGAGACCAATTGATGCATCTTAGATGGCTGCTTGCTAGCGTTTAAGACCCCAGAAGCCACTCTCCAAAATGGGATGCAGAATGTTTTCTTAATAGATTTTATTATGCCAGTTGACTTAGATGTCCCCTGAAGCCATGGTCACCAAACCCCCGCCCCTGCCTGTTATGCTGGCCTTCGAAGTGTTCATTCTATTCAGGAAACTTCTTTGCTTTTGGTTCAGTCAAGTTGTGCTGACCTCTCCTGTACTGTGTGTTGTCTTTCCCTTCACCTAAAATAATACTTACATACTATCAAATTAGTGAGAACCCCTCTCTCTTCCTCCCTCTCCCTTCTTGTAACCATCAAAGAATATTTTCTTTTCTGTTTAAACTATTTCTGCAGTTCTTATAATAGTGATCTTACACAGTATTTGCCCTTTTACAACTGACTAATTTCACTCAGCATAATGTCTTCCAGATTCCTCCATGTTATGAAATGTTTCACGGATTCATCATTGTTCCTTATTGATGCATAGTATTACATTGTGTGAATATACCATAATTTATTTATCCATTCATCCATTGATGGGTACCTTGGTGGCTTCCATCTTTTTGCTATTGTAAACATTGCTGCAACGAACATGGGTGTGCATTTATCTCTTCATGTAAAGGTTCTTATTTCTCTAGGTTATATTCCAAGGAGTGGGATAGCTGGATCTTATGGTAGTTCTATTTCTAGTTTTTAAGGAAATGCCAAATCGATTTCCAAAATGGTTATACCATTTTACATTCCCACCAGCAGTGTGTAAGTGTTCCAGCCCCTCCACAACCTCTCTAACATTTATTATTTTGTGTTTTTTGGATTAATGCAGCCTTGTTGGAGTGAGATGGAATCTCATTGTAGTTTTAATTTGCATTTCTGTAATGGCTAATAATCGTGAGCATTTCCTCATGTATCTGTTAGTTACCTGAATGTCTTCTTTAGTGAAGTGCCTGTTCATATCTTTTGCCCATTTTTCAATCGGGTTACTTGCCTTTTTGTAATTGAGTTTTTGCAGTTTCAAGTTGATTTTAGAGATCAGGCGCGATCGGAAATATCATAGCTAAAAACTTTTTCCCAGTTTGTAGGTAATCTTTTTACTCTTTTGATGAAGTCTTTGGATGAGCGTAGGTATTTGATTTTTAGGAGCTCCCAGTTTTTTTTTTAGTTATCTAGTTTCTCTTCTGTATTGTCAGTAATGTTTTGTATACTGTTTATGCCCTGTATTAGGGCTACTAACATTGTCCCTATTTTTTCTTCCATGATCTTTATTGTTTTAGATTTTATGTTTAGGTCTTTGATCCATTTTGAGTTCGTTTTTGTGTGTGGTGTGAGGTATGGGTCTTGCTTCATTTTTTTGCAGATGGATATCCAGTTATGCCAGCACCATTTGTTAAAAAGACTGTCTTTTCCCACATTTAACTGACTTTGGGCCTTTGTCAAATATCAGCTGCTCATATGTGGATGGATTTATGTGTGGATTTTCAGCTCTGTTCCATTGGTCTATGTATCTGTTATTGTACCAGTACCAGGCTGTTTTGACTACTACGGCAGTATAACAGGTTCAAAAATCAGGTAGAGTGAGGCCTCCCACTTTGCTCTTCTTTTTCAGTAATGCTTTACTTATCCGGGACCTCTTTCCCTTCCATATGAAGTTGGTGATTTGTTTCTCCATCTCATTAAAAAATGTCATTGGAATTTGGATCAGAATTGCTTTGTAGCTATAGATGGCTTTTCACAGAATAGACATTTTTGCAATGTTAAGTTTTCCTATCCATGAGCAAGGTATGTTTTTCCAATTATGTAAATCTCTTTCGGTTTCTTTCAGTAGTATTTTGCAGTTTTCTTTGTATGGGTCTTTCACATCTCTGGTAAGATTTATTACTAAATATTTTATCTTCTTGGGGGCAACTGTAAATGGTATAGATTTGGTGATTTCCTCCTCGATGTTCTTTTTGTTGGTGTAGAGGAATCCAGCTGATTTTTGTATGTTTATCTTGTATCCTAATACTCTGCTGAACTCTTCTATTATTTTCAGTAGCTTCCTTGAGGATTCCTCAGGGTTTTCTGTGTATAAGATCATGTCATTTGCAAATAGAGATACTTTCATTTCTTCCTTACCAATCTGGATGCCCTTTATTTCTTTATGTAGCCTAATTGCTCTGGCTAGGACCTCCAGCACAGTGTTGAATAAGAGTGGTGATAAAGGGCATCCTTGTCTGGTTTCCATTCTCAAGTGGAATGCTTTCAGACTCTCTCCATTTAGGATGATGTTGGCTGTTGGCTTTGTATAAATGCCCTTCATTATGTTGAGGAATTTTCCTTCTATTCCTATTTTGCTGAGAGTTTTTATCATGAATTAGTGTTGAACTTTGTCAAAAGCCTTTTAAAATCATGTGATTCTTGTCTTTTGTTTCATTTATGTGATAGATTGCATTAATTGTTTTTCTAATGTTGAACCATCCCTGCATACCTGGTATGAATCCCACTTGGTCATGGTGAATTATTTTTTTGATATGTTATTGAATTCTATTGGCTAGAATTTTGTTGAGGATTTTTGCATCTAAGTTCATGAGGGATATAGGTCTGTAATTTTCTTTTTCCTTTTCTTTTTTTTGGAGTCTTTACCTGGTTTTGGTATCAGGGATATGGTGGCTTCATAGAATGAGTTTGGTAGTATTCCATCCTTTTCTATGCTCTGAAATACCTTTAGTAGTAGTGGTGTTAACTCTTCTCTGAAAGTTTGGTAGAACTCTGCAGTGAAGCCATCAGGGCCAGGGCTTTTGTTTTTTGTTGTTGGGAGTTTTTTGATTACCCTTTCAATCTCTTCTTTTGTTATGGGTCTGTTTAGTTGTTCTACCTCTGTTTGTGTTAGTTTGGGTAGGTAGTGTGTTTCTAGGAATTCATTATTTCTTCTAGGTTTTCCAATTTTTTAGAGTACAATTTTTCGTAGTAATCTGATAGGATTCTTTTAATTTCAGTTGGGTCTGTTGTGATATCGTCCATCTCATTTCTTATTTGGGTTATTTAATTCCTCTCCTGTTTTTCTTTGTCATTCTGGCCAATGGTTTATCAGTTTTGTTCATTTTTTAAAATAACCAGCTTTTGGTCATGTTAACTCTTTCAATTTTTTTTCTATTCTCTATTTCATTTAATTCTGCTCTCATTTTTATTATTTGCTTTCTTCTGGTGCCTGAGGGTTTGGTTTCTTTTGTTGCTCTCTTTTTATTTGTTTCAGTTGTGGGGATAGTTCTTTGATTTTGGCCCTTTCTTCTTTTTGTATATGTGCATTTATTGATATAAATTGACCTCTGTGCACTGCTTTAGCTGTGTCCCAAACTTTCTGATAGGAAGTGTTTTCATTCTCATTGGATTCTATGAATTTCTTTACTCCATCCTTAATGTCCCCTATAATCCAGTCTTTTTTGAGCAGGGTATTGGTCAGTTTCCAAGTATTTGATTTCTTTTCCCTTCTTTTGCTGTTATTGCTTTCTACTTTTATGGCCTTATGGTCAGAGAAGATGCTTTGTAATATTTCAGTGTTTTGGATTCTGTTAAGTCTTCTTTATGACCTAATATATGGTCTATTCTAGGGAATGTTCCATATGCACTAGAAAAGAAAGTATACTTGGCTGCTGTTGGGTGGAGTGTTCTGTATATGTGTATGAGGTCAAGCTGGTTGATTATGACATTTAAATCTTCCTTGTCTTTATTAAGCTTCTTTCTGGATGTCCTGTCCTTCACCAAAAGTGGTATGTTGAAGTTTCCTACACTAATTGTGGGGCTTTCTATCTCACTTTTCAATGCCGTTTAGAGTTTGTTTTATGTATCTTGCAGACCTGTCACTGAGTGCATAAATATTTAATATGGTTATATCCTCCTGATATACAGTCCCTTTAGTCATTACATAGTGTCCTTCCTTATCCTTTGTGGTGGATTTAAATTTAAAGTCTATTTTGTCAGAAATTAATATTGCCACTTCTTCTCTTTTTTGATTGTTGTTTACCTGATTCGTTTTTTTTTCCATCCTTTGAGTTTTAGTTTGTGTCTCTAAGTCTAAGGTGTGTCTCTTCTAGGCAGCATATAGCCGGATCATGTTTTTTTATCCATTCTGCAACTCCCTCTTTATTGGTGCATTTAGTCCATTTATATTCGGTGTAATTATAGACATGTATGAGTTTAGTACTGTGATTTTGATGCCTTTTTTGGTGTGTTGTTGACGGTTTTATTTTTCTGCTTACTTTTTTGTGCTCAGGAGTTTTTCTTTGTAAATTGTGTGTTCCTCTTTTTCATTGTAGTTGAATGTTTTTGCTGAGTCTTTATGTTTATCTTGTTTTTTATTTTGAAGCGAGGGATTATTAGTCTTCTTTGTGGTTACCTTAATATTTACCCCTATTTTTCTAAGTTTAACCCTAACTTGTATCTCCCTATATTGCCTTGATTTCCTCTCCATATGGGAAATCTATGCCTACTTTATTTAGTCTGTCTTTATTGATTATGGTCTTCTTTTATATAATGACATCACTGATTCCCTGTTTTGATCTTTTTTTTTAAATCTTATTTTATTTTATTTAATTCCCTATCTGAGTTGATACCTAGGTTCTCTGTTTTCTGTTCTAGTATTGTGTTGATATCTGATATTATTGAGTTGCTAGCCAGACAATTCCCTTTAGCATTTCTTGTAGTTTTGGTTTGATTTTTGCAATTCCCTACGCTTGTGTTTCTCTGTAAATGTCTTAATTTTGCCTTTATATTTGAGAGACTGTTTTGGTGGATATATGATTCTTGGCTGGCAATTTTTCTCCTCCAGTGCTCTATATATGTCATCGCATTGCCTTCTTGCCTGCATGGTTTCTGCTGCGTAGTCTGAACTTATTGATTCTCCTTTGTAGGTAACTTTTTGCTTATCCCTGGCTGCTCTTAAAATTTTATCTTTATCTTTGGTTTTGGCAAGTTTCATAATAATATGACTTTCTTTTGGGATCTACCTCATATGGGGTTTGATGAGCATCTTGGATAGGTATCCTTTCATCTTTCAAGATGTCAGGGAAATTTTCTGCCAACGATTTTTCAACAATTCTCTCTGCATTTTCTGTTTTCCCTCCCTGCTCTGGTATTGCGATCTCTTTAAGTTATTCGTTTTGATAGAGTCTCACATGGTTCTTAGGGTTTCTTTATTTTTTTAAATTCTTTTATATGATTTTCCTTCAAATATTTTGGTGCCAAATACCTTATCCTCCATCTCCCCAATTCTGCATTCCTGTTCCTCAATTATGCTCCTCTGACTTTCTATTGAGTTGTCTTATTCTGTAATTTTATTGTTAATCTTCTGAATTTTTGAATGCTGTCTGTCTATGGACTCTTTCAGCTTATTAAATTTTTCATTATTTCTTGAATAATCTTTTTAGTTTCTTCAATTGCTTTATTTGTGTGTTCCTTGGCTTTTTCTGTGTATTGCCTGATCTTGTTCCTGATGTTTTGAAGAGTTCTGTGTATTAGTCTTTTGTATTCTAAATCTGGCAGTTTCGGAAATACATCTTCATCTGGGACAGTCCTTTATTCTCTGTTTTGGGAGTTTGTTGAAGCATCCATGGTCTGCTTCTTTATGTGATTCAATATTGACTGCTGTCTCCAAGCCATCTATGAGTTATTGTAATAATTTATTTTATGTTCTCTCACTGTGTCCTAGCTTCTTGCTTTGTTTTGTTTTGAGTTTTAGGCTACTAGAGTGAGCTAACTTGATTATTGGAGCCTTTGAAGCACCAATGTCCTGTTACCAGATGACTAGAGCTTTTACCAGTTATATGAGCCTAGGAGTCCATTCACTATTCTTGTATAGATTCAGCTCAGGTGTCCTGATAGTCAGTCACCTAGTGTGTGGTGTAGGCTGTCCCCTACTACCTTAGAGGAGTAGTGGTGATGTCAGTGAGGAAGGAGCATCTCTGTTCTCTAGAGCACCCTGGTGGGTGGGCTCTGCAGCTGTACCTTATGCATCCAATGCTTATACCTGTAAAGACGGGTAGGCACCACTATCATTGGACCACTTTTGCAGGTGGCTAGGTGATGTGGATGGAGTCTCGAGCCCTCAGATCCCAGCTGTGGGTAGGTGAGGGCCCTGTTTAATAGGCAGAGTGGTATCAGACCTCCAAAACCTGCCTCTCCACCACAAAGCTGAAACAATTACAGTCAGACCTCTAACAGATTTGCCCTTGCAAAATAATAGCCACCTGGATCCATGTAGGGGTGAAAACCAACACCTGTGGTTTGCTTATGCCTGGACTGGAGCCACTTCTGCTCTGAACCTCCAGATTAGGAGAGTTGGGAAAGTATTTTTCACCCATTAGTTAATTTGTTCCTTCTTCCAGGCCAGGAGAATGGCTCAGAGAGAGCGCAGCAGATTCTAGCTCAGGTCCAGGGAAATCAACTGTTAATGAAGCTGGCTGGGGCAGAGGGGGGAGGGATCAGATAGATAGGAGAGTACTTTGAGAAGAAGGAGCTATTAGATCTGCGTGGTAAATTAGACAAAATCACTTGTGTTGAGAATGCTGTTTTATCTCAGATTCCAGAGGCATGTGTAGCCTGTGTGTGCTGGCTGGGTCCCCACTGAGATTGCCTCAGGGGGTTAAAGCTGCATCCCACATTTGCCTTCTTTCGCTGAAGCAGTTTTGTCCTAAAGTCCACAGCCCATCCCGCAGCTGTCACACCAGGGAATTGGTTTGTTGGCACTTCGTTTGCCTTCTTTCACTGAAGCAGCTGCTTCCTAAGTGCTACAGCCAGCCCCGCTGTAGACACACCACAGGGTCAGGGGTGTGCCACTTTGCTTGCCTTCTTTTGGTGAAGCTGCTGTGTCTCAGGAAACTACAATCAGCCCTACCACCATTGCACCAAAGAATGGCGCCAAGGAATCGGAGCTGAGGTGCTGCGTGGGCTCAGCAAATCATCACTGCTTCTGTGCTGTCTCACCCTCCCCCGTCGTTCAAACTGATTCCTTAATTCTGTGTTTGATGCTCAGAGTTCTTTGATTGTCACGTATGTTATTGATTCACCTTTTTTTTCAGGTCTTTGTTGCAAGAGGGTTCAGCTGACTTGTGACTAGTTCGCCATCTTGGCCCTGCCTCTCCTGTATTTTATTTTTTAATTTACATACAGTAAAATTCATGCCCCTTGGTAAACAGTTCTGTGAGTTATAACAAATGCATAAAGTCATTTAACAACCATCACAACCAAAATATACAACAGTTTCATCACCCCCAAAATTTCTTTTGTGCTGCCTTTTCATGGTCAGTTCCACCCTCTATCCCAACCCCTGGCAACCACTGATCAGTTCTCTACCCTTATAGTTTTTGTCCTTTCAGAATATCATATCAACGAAATCATACAGTGTGTAGCCTTCTCTAGCTGTCTTCTTTTACTAAGCATAATGCATTTGAGATTAGTCCAATCTGTTATCTGTATCAATAGATCTTTTTTTATTGTATAATACTATTCCATTGTATAGATGTACCACAGTTGTTGATCCACTCACCTATTAAAGGCCATTTGAGTTGTTTCTAATGTTTGATAATTGTGAATAAATGCTCTAGAAACATTTGGGTCCAGATTTTGGGGAAAACATAGGTCTTTATTTCACCTGGATAATACCTAGGAGTGGGAATGTTGGGTAGTATATTTGTTTAACTTTATAAAGAAACTGTATCTTCTCCTGTTTTATACTGCCCATGAGAAGTCCAATCCCAGCCTGATTCTTTGTCCCCTTATCCCCTCCCTGGTCACCCTGTGTGGGTTTTGGGTTTCTCTTGACACTAAGGAGGCCCTTTTAGTATTATAATTTTCTTCAGCTTTGGGATTTTTTTTTTTTCTATTATTTGATTATCCCTGCCTTCCTTCAATTCAATCCTCAATTTTATGTATCTCCCTTTCTGGAATTTTTTAAGGCAGATGTTCTGATTTCTTCTTTTCTCAGTTATTGCTGAAGGATTCTCAGCCTCAGTCACCCTCTTCTCATTCTCTTCATCCCTCCTTCTCTTTCTTTATGTCCTCCTTACCTCCTTTCCTACAGCCAATTCATTTATTTCTATGGCTTCAACTGATTATCCCAGGTATTATGAAATCAAATGCATTTAAGGGCTGGCCAAGTAATGTATATATGAAGGCAAGACATAATACAATAGATGGTGGTGAGTGCATGCCTAGGCAAAAACATTTAAATCCTATTTTTAAAAAAATGCTGTGCTAGCAAAACACACATTTCATCAGAACACATTAAACCCACCAATATAAACCTCTGCATCTATGCTACTAAGTCCTGAGTCTATATCTCTAGTCCTAATTGGTCAGTAAAATCCCATATTCCCAACACTGGGATTTTTCACTGTGATGATATTTTAATGTGATAACTCTCACCTCACATAGAAGTTCTAACGTATTTATGTACATCTGAAAACAGCCTCCTCTTTAGAGTTGTGTGATTTCTATTCATGGTACTTACAGTTTTTTTGTCTCAGCCTAGAAACCTTGAAGCACTTTGCAAAGTTTCCATCTTCCATCGCCTATATTCTGTTAGACACCAAAGGCCCCTAGTTTTCCCTCTAAACATTTCTTATGTCCATTATGTGAGAATACGCTTCCAGTGTGTTTCCCACTCTTGAGACCTAGTGCCCTCATCCACTCATGCCTAGATGTTCTGCCTGAATCGAGCCTTAACTTCTCTAATTCATTGATCTCTGCTAGATTAATGGCTTCTTTTATCTTAAAGTTATTTTTTATTATTGAAATCAATTCAAAATAATTGTAAATCACATTGTAAAACGAAGGAACAGTATCACTATAATCTAATCCCAGCACCCTAATTAAATTCTTTGTTTCTTCTCGTTCTCTTCATCTGTATACCAATACACACCTCTTTTTGCACAGTTATAGTGGGAGAGGTCTATATATACAATTGTGGGTTCTACATTTTTCATGTAATTATCTTTGTCATTCATTCATGTGAAGATATTGTCCTTATTTTTAATGGCTTTTAATGCCATTAAAATAAATGACATAATTGATAATACATTAATTTATTAGTCCCATTTCAATGCCAAATTAATGTAGCAACATTTAGCTAGCCATTTCTCTATTATTGTGCTGTTAACAGGTTTTGGCTGTTTTGTTTTTACATATGACACTGCCTTGAATGTATAGATTCTTTCCTGATGCTGTTGGAATAAAAGTAAAACATAAAAGAACACAGGCAAACCTGAGTATTACAAATTACCAAATATCCAAAGGGATAATAGCTACATTTAAAAAAATTTTTCTAAATATCTTTTTTTTTTCCTGCCACTCTTATTCTTAAAAACTTACGTAAGAGTTTTACAATGAGTCTGCATTGCCTATTGCATCAAACCCAGACTCCTCAGGCTTGATTTCAAGGCCTCCTTCATATGGTCCTCCCATTCACCAAATGCTTCTTCTATAACAAGGCCCACCATCCCTCTGCCCACTACAGAGCGAGACAACCCATGGTTCAAATCCTTTCTCTAAGCCTCCTTTTTCTTACCTGTAATAGGGATGGAGTCCCTCAGGTGGTGCAAATTGTTAAGCCCTCAGCTGCTCACCAAAAGGCTAGAAGTTCGAGTCCACCCAGAGGCTCCTTGGAAGAAAGGCCTAGTGATTTACTTATGAAAAACAAGCCATTGAAACCCTATGGAGCACAGTTCTACTCTGACATACATGGGATCTTCATGAGTCAGAATTGACTTGACAGCAACTGGTTTGGTTTTGGTTTTATAATAGAGATAATAACAATATCTTCCTTACTGTGTGCCAGGCAGATGAAAACACTTAACTCCCATTATGTAGCACAGGGCCTGGAACATAGGAAATGCTCTATAAATATTAGTTGTAATTGTTTTTAACTATTCTTCAGTCCTCCTTTTTGAGCAGGCCAGAGTAAGTTGCAAGGGCTAAACACGGGCCAGGCACAAAATAGTAAGGCAAGCATCCAGATAATTGCAAAATGGTGGGAGAGGGAATAAGGAGAAAAAGCAGAGATGAGGAGAGAACCATCCAGAGTACTCTCTTTATTAGGAGCTGGCTATGTGGCTCCTGTCTGGGCTTAAGGCACAGTGTGAGCTCTGGAAGGTGATGCCTGGATCCCATGAGCCAAAAGCAGGGAGGATCTAGCCAGAAAGGGCCAATATTTGACAGTCGTTCAATGAACATTAAAAATCCACTGTGCACCGGTTCCTCTGCTCATCTGTGGATTTTGAATTACTCAGAAATCAGGATCTAGACTTGGAGTCTGGATAAAACACTCCACCATCCAGGATGAAATTGACGCAGATGTTTGCCCTCAGAGACAGCAGCTTCTCATCATTTCCTGACCAAGGCTAAGGCTTACCTCAGGTAATTGGTAGATCCAGTGCTACAGATGAAAAGACTGCTGCAGCTGGAAGAGGAAAACAACTATTCAGAAGTCATTACTTCCTAACATCCACAAATGAAGAGTTCTGTGTTAATGTTTCATTGGCCTTTGCCCAGATTTATCCCCTGTGCTTGCCTTGACTATCATCCTCCAGCCTCTGCCCTTCTCAGGCCAGCTCAGGCCCACCAAGAAGCCCCTTCCCAGTCCTATAGCTCTTAATAGTCTCCCATTTTCCAAATTCTCAGGGTATTTATAGACTAAGTTATACATGTTAATGTTGCAGCATGTGTTATCTTGTGATGTTCCCTAATGTCTCTTTGATTATCTTGTCTCCCCAGATAGGTTATAAGGACCTGGAAAACACAGCTCTAGGCTCTTCTTGGCTGTAACTTACCGTGGGTAGCACAATGGTGAAAGCATGGGGGAGGAGGTTCAGTTAATGCTCCTTGGCTCTCTGTATAAATTTACTGTGTTTTGGAATGACTTTCTTTTGCTTATAGAACTTTCTGTGGTAAGAAAAGGATCACTGAGAGAAACAGGCTTTGTTCATTGCTCTTTGAAAAGCTTAATTAAACTATTTTAAATTCCATATGTGCTCATTAGAAGTTTAACAATACAGAAATTGTGTAAAGTAAAAGTTACAAATCTCTCACTCTGCCTCACCAGCTCCCCTATAATCTCTTTCACCTGAGATAACAAATCTGTACTTTCCTTTGTCATTTAAACCTTAACATATCCTTCAAGCATTAAGTCATTACCCTGAATGGAGTTTTAAATGAAAAAAAAAAGATCAGGATAAATGTTGAAATTTAGAAAAATAGTGAGTAAAAATAGAATACTCTGGTTTGTATAAAATGAAAGTTTTCTAAAGCCATAAAGAAATACGGGATCTGGTTTATGACCGGGAAGCTGGTGGCTATCTTAAGGTCAAACAATTGATTATCCCAAGTTAATAAATTAAAACCTAATAATAATCATTATCCTAGGGTAAAAAATTGATCAGGGCTGGCAAGATTTGGAAAACCAGTTGCTATTGTGTTGATTCTGACTAGTACATAGAATCGTTACACCAAAAAGAATTAGTCGATGTTCAACCATTTCAAGAGGTAGCATATGATCAGGAATCGATGGTACTGAAGGAAGCAGTCCAAGTTACTCTGAAGGCATTGGTGAAAAACAAGGCTCCAGGAATTGACATAATATCAACTGAGATGTTTCAACAAACGGATGCAGTGCTGGAGGTGCTCAGTCATCTAAGCCAAGAAACATGGAAGACATCTTCCTGGCCAATGACTGGAAGAGATCCATATTTATGCCTATTCCCAAGAAAAGTGATGCAACCGAATGCAGAAATTATAGATCAATATAATTAATATCACAATATATTAAGTTTTTTTAATAATTAATATCACACGCAAGCAAAATTTTGTTGAAGATCGTTCAAAAATGGCTGCAGCAGTATTTCAACAGGGAACTTCCAGAAATTCAAGCTGGTTTCAGAAGTGGACATGGACCCAGGGATATCATTGCTGATGTCAGATGGATCCTGGCTGAAAGTAGAGAATACTAGAAGGATGTTTACCTGTGTTTTATTGACTATATAAAGGCATTCGACTGTGTGGATCATAACAAATTATGAATAACATTGCAAAGAATGGGAATTCCAGAACACTTAACTGTGCTCATGGGGAACCTTTACATAGATCAGGAAGCAGTTGTTCAGACAGAACAAGGAGGTACTGATTGGTTTAAGGTCAGGAAAGATGTGCATCAGGGTTGTATCCTTTCACCATACCTATTCAATCTGTATGCTGAGCAAATAATCTGAGACACTGGACTATATGAAGAAGAATGGGGCATCAGGATTGGAGGAAGACTCATTAACAACCTGCATCATGCAGATAACACAACTGTGCTTGCTTAAAGTGAAAAAGACTTGAAGCACTTACTAATGAAGTTCAAAGACCACAGCCTTCAGTATGGATTGCACCTCAAAATAAAGAAAACAAAAATCCTCACAACTGGACCAATGAGCAACATCATGATAAACAGAGAAAAGACTGAAGTTATCAAGGATTTCATTTCACTTGGATCCACAATCAACACCTATGGAAACAGCAGTCAAGAAATCAAACGATGTGTTGCATTGGGTAAATCTGCTGCAAAGGACCTCTTTAATGTGTTGAAAAGCAAAGATGTCTCCTTGAAGACTAAAGTGTGCCTGACCCAAGCCGTGGTATTTTCAACTGCATCATATGCATGTGAAAGCTGGACAATGAATAAGGAAGACCAAAGAAGAACTGATGCCTTTGAATTGTGGTGTTGGTGAAGAATATTGAATATACCATGGACTGCCAAAAGAATGAACAAATCTGTCTTGGAAGAAGTACAACCAGAATGCTCCTTAGAAGCAAGGATGGCGAGACTGCATCTTACATACTTACATACATGTTGTCAGGAAGGATGAGTCCCTGGAGAAGGACATCATGCTTGGCAAAGTACAGGGTGAGCGGAAAAGAAGAAGACCCTCAATGAAATGTATTGACGCAGTGGCTGCAACAGTGAGCTCAAATATAGCAACTATTGTTAGGATGACGTAGGATTGGGCAGTGTTTCATTCTGTTGTGCGTAAGGTCACTATGAGTTGGAAGCAACTCGACCGCACCTAACAACAACAACAGAACTGTGCTGCATAGGGTTTTCAGTGACTAATTTTTTGGAACTGTCTTGCCAGGTCTTTCTTCCAAGGAGCCTCTGGGTGGACTCAAGCCCCTAAACTCTTGGTTAGCAGTCAAGCATGTTAACCATTTGCACCAACTAGGGATTTGGAAAGCAGTAACCTGTTTAATGCTTTGTTGTTTACCTATCTCGCTCAGAAGGCTCTTTCATGACATCAGCATTATGCTTTTGGCATATTTGTTCATCTGGTTCAGCCTAAAGCCAGTAAAGAATATCACCTTACTCATTTCAGCAAGTCATGGCCATAAAGGGTTTGAAGATAGTTAGGACTCACTGGAAATAGATAACTTAGTATGAAGGACAACACAGACTGTTGCTATTTTATTACACAGAGAAAGCATTTGCTAGCAGACAAAAGTCAAGTATTGCATAACTGACAACTGTGTTGATTTTAAGAATACTCCCATCCCATTAGTCAGTCCAGCAAGACTTTGAGTAAATAGATGGATCCATGACTATTTGTTCATTCATCCATCCATCAAGCATTCACTAGGCACACAGATAAAGAAATAACCCAGAAGCAAACCCTGCTGTCAAGGAACTCAGAATCTAGTAGAGAGAGACTAGAAAATCAGTGGTTATAGCTATCATAGAGGTTCATACAAGTTGGTTCATACAAGTTACTGGGTAAGTACAGCAGAAGATCACAGGAGGGAGAGCTAGCTCAGACCAAATGCAGGAGTTAGGAAAGACATCTAGGAGGTGGTGATGCTGGAGTTATGTACTGCAGCTTGATCAGTCAGCCAGGTGGCCAAGGTGAGAGGTAATTTAGACAGAAGTTTCAACAGAGTAACACAGTAGGAGAGAGATATTATGTTGCACCCAGGTTATTTTGACTAGAGTGATGGCTTCTTCATTGTGTTTTTCACTGTCAAATCAGTTCTGTTGGCAACATATAGGCACACCTGAATGAATATGTATTAGGCTGCTTAGGACAAAATGCTTAGGACAAATGCTAAACTGAGTGAAGGATAATGGGGAAGATAAGGAAGCAACAATCCTATTTAGGCCTATAACTAGAGACTCTTGAAGGAATTACAGATTTCGTTCTTCAGAATCCTCAGCCTCATCTGGCCCAGGCTTTCAGGCATTTGTAAGCAATTGCAGGGCCTGTGTAATTCATAGATCAAGTGGCCTTGTAGACTGTCACTAAAATTCTATTTGCCTTATATTTATCTGGCTCTCATGGAATGTACCTTCATGAGGGCACTCTTAGTACGTGATTGATGGCTCTTCAGACAAGCTGTGCCAGCTTCATACTGGCCTTGTCAAGTATGAGAGGTGTACCTGGTTTGTCTTGCTTTTAATCTCTTGGTGTTCGTGCAGTTAACACTGTTCCGGAGCTGCACAGTCTGTTCTTCAGAGCTAAAGCTTTCTCTGAAAGGTAGGCGTACTTGACAGTGGCAGGTTTGCCTTAGAGGGATAGTGATGCTTCCAAACCAGTGTCCTCATGTTTGTTGCTCTGAACTGGCTGGTCTGAGGTGGCCTCAAGGTAGATTTATAGACCCCAAAAGGTGGCAGAGTGGTGAAGTGCTCGGCTGCTTACTGAAATGTCAGCAGTTCAAACTCACCAGCTGATCCATGGGAGAAAGATGTGGCAGTCTGCTTCTGTAAAGATTACAGCTTTTTTACTGCCTGTGAGGCAGTTCTACTCTATCCTATTTTACGAGGAAGTTCTACTCTATCCTATAGAGTAAATAAAAGACCAAAATGGATGTCAGAATAGACTCTGAAACTTTCTCTTCAAAGTTAAGTAGCTAAAGCAAGCAGAAGAAATGATGAACAGAAGATTTTGAAGGGTGGCTCAAGAAGACAAAGTATTATAATGACATCTGAAAAGACCTGGAGGTAGAAAACCAAAAGGAAAGGACACACTCAGCATTTCTCAAGCTGAAAGAACTGAAGAAGAAACTGAAGCCTCGAATTGCAATATTGAAGGATTCAATGGACAAAATACTGAACGATGCAGGAAGTATCAAAAGAAGATGGAAGGAATACACAGAGTCACTATACCAAAAAGAATTGGTCAGTGTTCAATCATTTCAGGAGGTAGCATTTGATCAAGAACCGATGGTACTGAAGGAAGAAGTCCAAGCTACACTGAAGACACTGGTGAAAAAACAAGGCTCCTGGAACTGATGGAATACCAATTGAGATGTTTCAACAAATGGATGTAGCACTGGAAGTGCTCGTTCAACTATGCCAAGAAATTTGGAAGACAGCTACCTGGCCAACTGACTGGACAAGATCTGTATTTATGTCTAGTCCAAAGAAAGCTGATCTAATCGAATGCGGAAATTATTGGACGATACCATTAATATCACACACAAGTAAAATTTTGCTGAAGATCATTCAAAAGCAGCTGCAATAGTACATCAACAGGGAATTGCCAGAAATTCAAGCCAGATTCAGAAGAGGATGTGGAATGAGGGATATCACTGTTGATGTCAGATGGATTCTGGCTGAAAGCAGAGAATACCAGAAAGATGGTTACCTGTATTTTATTGACTGTGCAAAGGCATTCGACTGTGTGGATCATAACAAATTATGGATAACATTGGGAAGAATGGGAATTTCAGAACACTTAATTGTGCTCATGAGGAGCTTGTATATAAATCAAGAGCCAGTCATTCGAACAGAACAAGGAGATACTACGTGGTTTAAAGTCAGGAAAGGTGTGTGTCAGAGTTTTGTCCTTTCACCATACTTGTTCAGTCTGTATGCTGAGCAAATAATCTGAAACGCTGGATTATACGAAGAAGAACGGGGCATCAGGATAGACGAAAGACTGATTAACAACCTGCATCATGCAGATAACGCAACCTTACTTGCTGAAAGTGAAGGGGACTTGAAGCACTTACTGATGAAGATCAAAGAACACAGCCTTCGGTACGGATTACACCTCAAGATAAAGAAAACAAAAATCCTCACAACTGGACCAGTATGCAACATCATGATAAATGAAAAAAAGATTGAAATTGTCAAGGATTTCATTTTACTTAGATCTACAATCAGCGCCGGTGGAAGCAGCAGTCAAGAAATCAAATGACACACTGCATTGAGCAAATCTGCTGCAAAAGGCCTCTTCGAAGTGTTAAAAAGCAAAGATGTCACTTTAAGGACTAAGATACACCCAACCCACTCCATGATGTTTTCAATTGCCTTACATGCATGCAAAAGCCAGTCAATGAATGAGGAAGACCAAATAAGAATTGATGCCTTTGAATTATGGTGTTGGCGAAGAATATTGAATATACCATAGACTGCCAGAACAAATCTGTCTTGGAAGAAGTACAGCCAGAATGCTCCTTAGGAACAAGGATGGCAAGACTTCATCTCAGATACTTTGGACATGTTATCAGGAGGGACCAGTCCCTCGAGAAGAACATCATGCTTGGTAAAATGGAGGGTCAGCAAAAAAGAGGAAGACCCTCAACAAGGTGGATTGATATAGTGGCTGCAATAATGGGCTCAAGCATAACAACGATTATGAGGGTGGTGCAGGACTGGGCAGTGTTTCGCTCTGCCGTGCCTAGGGTTGCTATGAGTCAGAATCGACTCGACAGCAATGGGTTTAACAAGTTCAAGGGATTTCCAAAGAAGATACTAAGTAGAACTGTTTCCTAATTGATTGTTCATTTTTCTCTTTTAGTCCATAATCTAACGAGGATTTCAGGACTGAAATTTGGTTTTAGCAGAAGTGTGTACATGTCAGCTATAGATGCTAATTCATAACAACTCTGAAAATGTGGGTTGTATGTGTGATTTTAATGTATCGGCTGGAAATAAAGTTATTTTCACAGAGTAAAAGCATTCGTAATTTTGCTACAAGGGAGAATATTTGCTTCCTCTCACACATTTTATTTAATAATTTTACTTCTTTAAAAGCTAAACAGCACACAATTTGAAAATGAAATTTCCCCAAAGTGTTCAGTTTGCTAATATGTTTTCCATTTTCTTCATTATGCTATAATGGAACGTTGCCATACTTTGAAATGTGCAGTTTGTCTCCCTGGAGGCAGCAGATGGTGTGACTAGCCTGTCTTTTGGTACAGGATTTACCATCAGCGGTGGCACCTGGGACAGCATGAGATGGGAGACCTGCCCTCAAAGAGCATAGACTCTCTTGTCCCAATTTCATCATTATGGCATTTATGTAAATTTTATTGCTTTTAAGTATGAAAAAGGCTGCAAAAATGCAAAAGTTTTGGCAGTTTTCTAGTCATCATTTTTCTTAGTTTATATAAGAAAATATTCTCGTTAGGAATTATTTTAATTATATTTGCAAGAATTTTCTTCACTGAATCCTTCATTGCTAGAAGATAACTGAACCCCTAGGCAAGGCATGATTTGATTGGGATTTCCACCCTAGTCAAAGATCTGGTCCTTAGCTTTGAAGGTCTGGCAGCTTGATTTCATACAGGAGTATTGACTCACACTAATCAAACTCACAAGAGGCTATTGTAAAACCAGAACTCCATTTTACTAATTTACAGTGAAAAATACAACTTTAAGCAGATCTGGTAAATATCTCCCTTGAGGTGAATTAACACCAGAGCCTAGGTTGACATTGGAAGCTAGGTTCTGATAAAAGTTTTGTTTGGTAAGTAGTAGTAAGGGTCATGACTGCCATAAGGACCTGATTTATGTGTTGTGAGTCATGGTGTCCCTGCTCCTGAACTGTGTTCACAATTTTTCATTCTTTTTGGACATTTTTAGTCCCCTGCTCACTACTCTGCTCTATCATCTCTTATTTAGAAATAGAACAGCTGATAAGCACCTATCTCTCAAATTGAAAATAGCTTTATCTTGAGTGTGAACTCCAGGAAGGTAGTGGTTTTTCTGTCATGCTGTGATCAATTAGCAATGTCTGCCACAGACAGAGAGGAGAATGATGGTTTAAGTGACACATGTTTGCTGATTCTGGCTTAGTCCCTACTTCCAGTATATGGAATCAAATAAGTACTCTTATTACCATTTAAGAACAGTGTTCTGAATGCTTGGAAAGTACTTGTGTCTAAAGCTGGAAAAAGTCTTATTTTTCTCATTTTGTAACTTAGAAAACATTTATCTTGAGCAATTTACTAAGGCATAGGAGCTAGTAGATAGCTGAGCAACGACTCAAGCCCAGGATTTCTGACTATGGCTCAGCATTCTTTCTTAATAGATCTATGAATCCCAGAGACTGATCATTTCATTTTTCAATTTAATTTGAAAAATTGCTTTTCCTTGGTTGGATTAAGCTTTTCATTCTTTTTGACTGCCCATGGATGCAGCAGTTGAGAAATCAAACAACGTGTTGCATTGGGCAAATCTGCTGTAAAGGACCTCTTTAAAGTGTTCAAAGGCAAAGATATCACTTTGAGGACTAAGGTATGCCTGGCCCAAGCTATGGTATTTTCAGTAACCTCATATGCATGTGAAAGCTGGGCAGTGAAAAAGGAAGGCGGAAGAAGAATCAATGCCTTGAATTATGGTGTTGGTGAAGAATATTGAATATACCATGGACTGCCAGAAGAATGAACAAATCTGTCTTGGAAGAAGTTCAGCCAGAATGCTTTTTAGAAGTGAGGATGATGAGACTTTATCTCACATACTTTGGACACATTATCAGGAGGGACCAATCCCTGGAGAAGAACATCATGTTTGATAAAGTGGAGGGTCAGTGAAAAAAAGGAAGACTCTCAATGAGATGGATTGACACAGTGGCTGCAACAATGGTCTTAAGCAAAGCAATGATTGTGAAGATAGAGCAGGACCAAGCAGTGTTTCATTCTGCTGTTCATAGAGTCGCTACGAGTTGGAACCAACTTGACAGCACCTAACAAAAACACCATTCTTTTGGACAGCAAAATAAACATGAGAATTATTATGTAGAGCACTGATGCTTACTCAGTTGCACATTAGAATCATTTGAGAACAGAGTTTAAAAAAAATACCAATGCCCAGGCCTCCCACCAATGAATTAAACCAGAATCTCTAGAGAGAGATAAGACTGTCATTTGTACTTTTTAAAAAGTTACCTCATGTGATTTAAATTTGCAAGCAATATTAAAATAATTGATGTAACAATTTAAAAATTTGTTGGAATGATCAAACACTTTGCGAGTGCTTAGTCATTGGTAACATTGTTCAGTTAAGTTCTTGAAAGAATTGATACTTTTACCAGCCAAAATCAATTTTTCCAAATAAACACCATAGAATTACAAATTAAGATTAGTAAATTATTAAATATTTATCATTCCATAATTCTTAGCAGAGGCATCAGATAGGAAACTGGAAAAATTGCAATGATTGTGGTGATAATGAAGAATTATTCTTAATATTATGCATGGTAAAATAAAAGATAATAGTTTTTTAATGTTCCTGACAAAATACATAGAAATGCTACTCATTATTTACCCAGTCAATTTCAATTTTAGATGAATGGAAACATGGTGGTAGCGATATGAATAACTGTATCAGAAAATCATCAAGTACCCTTCCATTACAGTGGTTCAAAAGTTTTGTTAGTATCATGGATCAGAATTTGATGATTGCTAAAATGGAAACTTGATTCTTTCTCATTTATTGATAGTACCAAGAGCGTTGTGATTCTCTCTGCCACTTAAATATGGCTAAACCTTATGCTTTTGTCTGTAGATAGTGGCAGGGAATGCTGGTTCAAAATCCAGAATAAAGAGTAACGGGTATTTATTTACCTTTGAAATGAATTTTAGCATTTTTAAAAAATATTTTGTTCTGTGTTGTGGAAATTAATAGCACTTGAAAAATAAAACTATACCTGAAACCCCGAAGGGAAAAATGTTTATATCTTCCTTGTTTCTTTAATTTTCCACTATTTTGTGGTGCAAACAGTTAATACTCTCAACTGCTAAGAGAAAAGTTGGCAGTTCGAGTCCACCCAGAGGCACCTCAGAAGAAAGGCCTGGTGATCTGCTTCTGAAAAAATCAGCCATTGAAAACCTTATGGAGCACAGTTCTGCTTTGACACAAATCGAGTCACCATGAGTTGGAATCAACTTGATGACAACTGTTTTTTGTTTGTTGCCCTATGCTAGACTGTAGTTATCTATTCGTTCAATTCTTTCTTTGTCACTCTCTCTGCTTTTTCCCTTTCTCTAGTTTGTACTTTATTTGAAGAGGATAGGGAAGGAATTTATTGTTTATGTTTTAAAAGGCTTTTCAGTCTCCAGATCAGGATTCGGGAAAAAACTGTTGCATTGCTGCCTTTCTCTCAAGAAAGAGTTGTAAGACCACCAGCCACCCTTCAGGTGGACCAAGGGTTAAAAATTCCCTGATTGTATTGATTAAAGGTGAATGCATATCTAGCCATGAGCTGGAACCTTACTAGTTTTGAAGAAAATAGATGTTGTATATGGCAGAAGAGATGGTACTGTAGAAGTCCTCTTCTAGCACAGAGAATTCAGAATTATCACTCTCAAAGTTGACACTATGAAACATGTCATTGAGTAAGGCTTTTTTTGCGTTACTCGTTGGATTGGCAGGTTATGACAAAACTACATTCATGTTACTTGAATACATCTTTTGTCTAGTTTTACATGCTTTTTGACTTGTCTAGAAAATGACATATTGAGGATTTCATTAGCTTTAACCAGGTATGATTTTCTTGTGGAAGATACCTCATCAGGACTGCAGTTTAAGGCGAATAAACCAGTGAAGCTCAGAAAGGCCATAGCCCTCCTTCAGATGGTAGCAATGAGCTGAAAGACTCATTAATCAACTACAGAGTCACAGGTGTGATGGCTTGCCTACAAACTGCCAACAGACTGTGAAAGTCACATCAGACAGGCTAAGTTGTCAAACTAGACCCATTCATGAGCACATTTTAACCCAGCACAATTTCAACTCTTTTGTTTTTAACACGTATTTTGAAACGCTAAACTTCCCCCAAACCTTCTATGAAATGTTTCTTTCGTAAAATTCAGATTTCTTGAAAAAGAATCAGATTTGATATTGTCTTTCGGAAGAATTCTTATTAGTATTTTTTATTGCTATTTTTAAAAATGTTTCCTCGTGCTTATTTACTCTCCTTTAATTTTAAAATGTGTTCTCCTGTACTACAGGAAAGGTAGTTAGAGGGTGGAATTTGTCCATGTCGTTTATCAGGAGGGAAAATCCACTGCAGCATGTGTTTTTGAGCTGAACCACTCAGAAGGATTTCATCCATAAGGAAATGTCTGCAGATGTGTTAATGTAATTTCCTAGAAGCCTGGAAGGACTGTATTGTAAACTACTGTTTTTTTAACCAGAAGAAATCCTCTACTTCAGGTTAACTGTTTGACTATTTGTGTTTCTCTTTTCATTGATCTCTCGCCAACAAAACAATATTTTTTATTTTATTTTATAAAAATTTGGTACATCACTAAAGAAGTCAAATTAAATCTTAAGTTTGATGTATGGTTTTGTCTGAAGTCTGGAAACAGAATGACAGCTCGTAAGTTTTCAAATGAATGTATAGTTTACGATTTGGGGGAAATTTCAGTGAAGTCCAGTAAAATATATGTGATAACCTTACGAAAGCCTGGCATTCCCAGATCTACTACTGTAAGTCCTACAGCAACTTGTATTTTTGCTTTTTGCTCAAATGGAAGTTAATACTGAGTACAAAATGATACATATTTTTTTCCTCATTGAAGTTTCATTTTATTAATCTTAAAAAATATTGAATAATATATTGGTACTCATTGAGAAGAGGAAATAGGATTAAGCATGGAATAATTATGAAGTTCCTGGGTAGTGCAAATAGTTAATGTGCTCAGCTGCTAAGTGAAAGTGTAGAGGTTCGATTCCACCCAGAGGCACCTCAGAAGGGAGGTCTGGTGATCTATGTTCAAAAAAATTAGCCATTGAAAACACAATTCTACTCTGATACACGTGGGGTCACCATGAGTCAGGGTCAACCTGACGGCAACTTGTGGTTTTATGGTGCAGTTATAAATTGTGTAAGTTCTCTAGGGCCTTGCTTCTTAAAACTTGCCCCATGGGCCAGCAGCATTAGAAATGCAGAATTTCAAGCCCCAACCCAAACCTGTTGAATCAAAATCTGAATTCTAACAAGATACTCAAGTGATTCATATGCACATTGAAGTTTGAAAAGCACCTGGCTAAGGTGAGTTGGACCATTATTTTCTGTTATTATGAGTTGTTAGCTCTACCCTTCAAATCTCACCCCAGCAAATACCATTATAATGAGAGTTCTCATATGACAACATATCCAAACTCTATAATGTCTGGATATTTTAAGCAATATCAAATACAATGAATACTAAGTTGCTAGCCTATGTTGACATTGATATTAAAGGGTTACTTTAAAGGAATGGGGGGGTTACAGCTAGAAATAAATAGGAAGTTAATTTGTGGTCCATATATGGTGGCCTAAATAAAATTGAACAAACTCTTCTTGATATTTCTACAGCAGTTGTATATTCTCTCTTCTCTTGGGAAGAATTGGTAGGGAGGCATCAAGCTGATTTACTCTAAGTAGGTACTTGCAGAGAGAAATCCCTTAATAACTACTTGTTTTTATTTGAAAGTAGTTGGAGGATTAATAATAGTATAAGGATGTAACTGTGTAAGAATGGAAGGAATGAGAATTGTATACTGAGCATTTATTAAATTATTTAACTCAACAAGTTTGGTGGAGAACAATAAATAATTCTATGTGATAGATTAGAAAATAAAGTATATAATAATATAAGGATAAAGGTTAAATTCAAATTAAAAACAAGTGTTTGAAATTTTCATTTACTCAGAGTATTCTATGCTTATTTAGCCTCAAAATATTTGTTTTCAGCATCCTCAGGACGTAAGCAGTAGCAGCAGTATCTTTTTTTCCCCATTTCACTATCTATGTATGTTGCTGCATAACTTTTAGCAACTATTTTCTTGTTGACAAAGACTAGAACAAAGAGCCGTTATATCATAATCTCATTTTCAGGTGGACTATAACTGAATTAACTTCATTTTAATGGAAATATGTATAAAAAGATATTGTCACTGGAATCATTGAAAAGTATCCTCGAAGTAAGTCTAATGGCCATTTATTTTTTATGTATATTGTTAGTGGCTAATAATTTTCTGTTACTGCTTTAATCTAGTAATTATACACCCTCCCTAAAATAATATGGAAATGTTCCCATTAATTGTCATAATAAAAACTCTGCGAATGACATTTAAATACATCCAGACTCCTACCAGTAAAGTGTTAATGAAATTAACAATAAAAAGATATAATGGTTTCTACTGGGATAATTACATGGGTAATTTAACAGTAGATTTAGGGGAAAAAATGAAGCATTTGTAAGATATACAGTTAAACCTCTGTAAATGGTATATAGAAAATCAAAGACTTTCTCATTGTCTTTTGGATACAAAAGGAAATCTTTAAAAATGGTAAGTAGTAGCAATCCTTGAAAGGTAAATTTACTCTTTCGTTACCCTAATAAACAGCTCTTAAAAATATTTGACTAATTGTTGCTTCAAGACTTTATCCTGTTTGCGTTCTTAAAAACTATCATTTGACATAAATCTATACCTTCATAGCAAAGCTATAAATCCAGTTTCCTTGTTTTCTAATTTGATTAATTAAAATGAGTGAAGGAACTAGAACGTCTCTCAAATAACTTAAGCTGGGGTAGTTTTCAACTTGCTGTGTACTTTTTGGAACTGAAAAAGAACTGATTCTGGTTTCTTCATAATATTTTTTTATCTGTTGTCACATAAGAATATTCCAGAATATCCAATGATATTAGGTTCAAAAATGTCAAGAAATTTGTTTTCTAAAGGGAAGGGGTTAGAGCCTAATATGTTTAGAGCACTTGTTACCTGCCAGGCAACATGCTGTGTATTTCTACATAAACTTTTCATCCTCAAAACTATTCTATAAAACACTTGCCATGCTCTCAATTTTAAAAGTGAAAAAATGATTTCAAATGAAGTAAGAATTTGTTCAATGTCACACAGCTTGTACATGGCTAAGCTAGGATTCAAGTCCAAGGCTGGCTGGCTTCTAAGCCCACATCCTAATCTTCAGTACGTACTGCAAGCAAAATACAAATTGTAATGACAAATGGTATGAATATTTTGTTTTCTGTGAACACACCTGTAATATATATCACTTAAGATTTTTATTGTGAACTATAACACAAACAAAAAATGACACAAAAATATAAATGTGCAGTTCTATAAAGTATCACGAAGCATATTTTTACTTAACTACCACTTATAGGCACTGGGCTGGGTTACCACTTGTAACCAACCCTCATGAATAGAACACTGCCAGCACCCTTGAAGCCCCCTAATGCTCCCTACCAAACACCATCTTTTCCCCTATGATTGCCACTATCTTTACTTTGAACACTGAAGTCTAGATTTGCCTTTTTAAAAAACTTGACATAAATTAAATCACACCGTGTATTTTCTTTCCATTCTGGCTTCTTCTGCTCACATTATGTTTGTAAAATTCATCCATAAAGTAGAGTGTAGTTAAAGTTGTGCATTTTTAATCTGTACGGATTCCATTGTATGATTATAGCCATTGTACCCATTCCACTGTTGATGGACATTTGGATTATTTCCAGTTTTTAACTCTTATGAGTAACATTGCTGGGAACATTTACGTACATGACCCTTGGTGGATACGTGTACATTTTTGTTGGGTATTTACCTAAATGTGGAATTGCTGGGTCATAGACTGTGCATATGTTCAGCTTTCAATGATGCCAAGCTGTTCTCCAAATTAGTTGTTCCAGTTTCCCTTCCTGCCAGATATATATGAGAGTGTTCCTTGCATCATAGCCTCACCAATACAAATGTGGCTTTTTAGATATTCTAACAAGTGTGATTACTGATGATGTTCAATATTTTTTCATATATTTATTAAACATTTGAATAGCCTCTTGGTGAAATGCCCATTTAAGCCTTAGGCCTATTTTTCTATTGGTTGTCTTTTTCTTATTGATTTGTATAAGAAGGTAGATGAACAAGGGAGATGATGGGTTATAAGCCCTTTGTTGCACAATCTTCTCCTACTCCGTGGCTTGCCTTTTCACTTTCTTGATGATGTCTTTTGGTAAATAGAAGTTTCTAATTTTAATGCAGTAAAATTCTATGAAACAATTTTTCTTTCACTGTTTTATAGAAATCTTTCCCTACCCCCAAATCATGAAAATATTTTAGAATTATCTTGTCAAGATCATAAAAAAAGGGGGGCCTGTCGAGATTTGATTAGATTTGTTTTGATTATGTAGATGAATTTGGGGAAAATTACTACCATCATAATATTAAGCCTTCCATGTCATGAACATGGTATATCCTTCCCTGGGTCTTTAATTTCTCTTAATGTTCTATAGTTTTCTGTACAACCATCTCACCTATCTGTCATGTAATTTATTTCTAAATAATTGATGTATTTGATACTATGTTACATATTTATGTTTTTATTTTTTGCTTGTTGATATGTAGAAATAAAATGATTGTTGATGTTAAGCCCAGCAACTCTGCGAGACTTATGTAGTCTAATAATTACCTGAAAAATTTTGCCACTTTTCTATTAAAATAATCATATCATCAAGAAGTATGATATTTTAATTTCTTCCTTTCCAATCACTAGACTCTCTTATATAATATTGAATTGAATTGACACAGTCAGTTCTCTCATTCCTGGTCTCAAAGGAGAAAGCCTGCCTGAGGCATCTCCTAAATTTCTGTAAATAATGACACAGTAGGAAAAACTTTTGGACAACTGTAGTTAATACCTTGAGCTTACTAGCAATTATATGGCATATGCAGAGATTTTGTCTACAGCTACTCTCAGTCTGTACTTTTATTGAAGTTCTCAAATTTCTAATGTAAGCCTCTCTACTGACTTCCCTGAACTTCAACATTCTTAAAATTTGATCCTCTGAATTTCAGCCTCTGACCTGATATTTTGACACTAAATCACAAATTCATGCATATAAAATTATTCCTTATATTTTACAACTAGTTGTTAAAAATGTGGCTTGTGTGTATGTCTCTAGGAGCTTAACAAATATATGTTGTTAACTAGTTAAACAATGTTAATTGAAGAAAAAAGCTCGCTTGTTTCAATATATTTAAACATTTGTCAGTGGCATCTCTATCACTAGAGAATAGTTTGTCCATCTTGATGCAGATCTCTCAGGTTGTTCTTGATCTGAGATGAATGGAGTCTTTATTTATTCCCCACAGTATAGTATTCCCTACAGTATATTTGTTGATTGCCCAAATGTCCCATTATTTCAGATTATCAAAACTATCATTTTAGTTTTATGTAGCAGTGGAAATAACTATAAGACATCAATGCCTTTATTTCACTAAATTCACACGCAGTGCAGGTACTTTCTATTGATGTCTCTTAATCAAGAAATTTCTGTCTAAAATAATATTTGGAAGAGGATAAGCATGAAGATAGCTGCTTGAAAATGCAAACACGGCTTCATTTCCACTCTTCCATGAGTGACTACCATGTTTTTACACAAATAACATGCACTTTCTATGTTTCCTTGCCAACTGCACCCTCCTCCCTGGAGGCGTTTTTTTGTAAGCGAGCTATGCTAATTTTTTACAGCAACATGTAAAAAAGTTGGCATAATGGTACTTATGAGAATACCCTCCACGGAAGGGCACAGTTAGCAAACAAACGTAGAAGGTGCACATTATTTGCATAAAAATATGGTATGTTCTTTTTCAGCTAATATCTACAGACTCAGCCCTTCAGCTTACCTAGAACCTTCACATCCGTAACAGACCACACTGCCTTGATTCAGGTTTATTGAGATCAGCTAGGTGTACTTCTCAAAGATACGATGGTGGTGATGGTGGTGATGATGATGATGATGATGATGATGAGGCTTGTGTAGCCACTTTGGCATGGCTTTGAATAGATATAAGGCAGAAAGTGTGCTGATTTCCTTGGTCATCCACTTTATAAAATGGAGAATTTTAGCAAAATTTTACATGGAAATCTTTAACAAAACTCTGTCCATTTGAAGCCAAGAAATGTGTAATCTCTTTGCATATTATTAAACTATGTTTATGTTTACATAGTATATGGAAAAGAATATTTTTCCAGATTTTTTCTAAAAATTTATCATTTAATGATTACAGTAGTATTTTCTATCTTATTATAAACCAATATTATAGTTTTATGTTTTAAAGTTTTACTTTTTGAAGCTGAATGTATCTTGTGACAACATTGGGTAAGCTACTGGGCACTAGTTCATTTATAGTCCTTCTTTTGCCAACATCTTAAGGAGAAAGAACATTATAGTAAAACTATCAGAAAGAGTCATCAGTGGATTTATACTCGGAAAAAATGGCAAGTAAATATTGATGTATGTAAGCTGTATTCCTTCTGCTACTAAGTGCATACATCTCAAGATTCTTCAAGTGCTAGGCTATGAACTGTATTGGTGAATAATTGTACGATTTGAATTTTGCAAACTACAGACTTTTGTTACATTTTACTTTTTCCCATTACCGCCTAACTCCTCTATGGAGCTTAACTGATGTTGATATTTGATACGCCAAGTTTGTCAGGTATGGCTCCATTTGCTTTTTGGAGTAGCTAAAGGTCAATAACATGTATCCATCAGGAACTTTTTCACATAATGTCCAAGTAACTAATGTATTATATTTCATTACAACAGTATCATATTAGTCTTGGTAACTTAATCACTCAGACTGTTTTATTGTCTTCCAGTACCATGAACTTAAAATGACATAAGAAAAGTATTGCCCTAAACTGTGAAAATATGAAATATATATAAATTTTTGCATTAACATTTTCATATATGGATCAAAATTTCTCTTTGTTTTTTTTTTTTAATAAGTTAGCTAAAATAACCATTGAAACACAGATTTTGGGCATATAATATATTAATTCATCTAAAGTTTTTATTTATAATATCAAGGAAAGCCTGGGTAGTATTTTTCAATGCACATGGGCAAGCTTCTAGACATTCTTACTTTTAAATGACAATCTAAGAAAGTAAGATTAGTACTTCCAGAGTTCACTGATAAAAACAGAAATTCTTTGAAAGGATGCCTTTTGAATTTTATAAGTTTGGTATACTAATTATAGTCACCTATTCTTTAAAGAACAAAACAAGTCTTGCTTTGCTGCAAAATTGGACTACCATGCTAAATCAAATTCAGTACATTCCCTAATTTCATAAAGTTTATACTTAGACCTAAAATATTTTGTGCCAAACCTTATTGAGCTAGTGTATATTTTTATGTCTATATGAAAAATTTAATTGCAATTAAGTTCCTTGAAGTTAGGGACTTTGAGTTTCACATTTGTCTCCCAAATGCCTAGTGCAACATCAGGCTTATTGTTAGTGGAGAAGACATATGTGTTGAATGTATGAGAGGGAGAGGTTAAAATTAAAATGCTGTAGGAAATAAGACATAAGGTGTTTTAATGGGGTTCTCCACTGAGTTCTTAAGAATAACGTTTCAGACGTCACCAAGATGGCAAAGTAAGAAGCTCCATGCTCCCATTCCCCAAAGAACCATCAAAAAAAAAAGTAGAAACTGTCATAACTAGCTTTGTCAGAACCTTCATATATAGCGATTCACAGCAACCAAGCAAACACTAAATCAAGAAAGAGGCAATGTCAAGAAAATGGTAGTGAACTTTGCGACTTTTTCGGTGCATACCCTCCCAGCCCCCTCTCCCTTCCACCCCAATTGGGAAGTCAACTTGAAGTGACAATCCACATTTCCAGCTTGGCACCCTGGTCCTGGGTTCTGAAAGAATCAGACCACACCTTATGCCCAAATTACTGTGTTTATCTCTTTGATCTCTCAGATAGCAACCTAAAGGACTGAAGCAAAGTGTGGGTCTCTGTTTTGTCCTTGTTGGATTGAGACACAACAGAACGCTTAGGGCTAAAGTCAAGGAGTTGTAAAGACAGATTCTTTGGGAAGTTGGGGTATTCAGAAGCACCTGTGTAAACTGGGGGAATTTAGAAAGTCACATGATTGCCAATAAAAGATCTGAGAAAATCCTAAACTTCCACATGGGGTGGTGGGTGATCTCCAACCTCAGACTATGTTAATGTTTTTAAAATCTTTTTTTCTCTCTAGTCTTCAATCGAATAATTTCTATTAATTATTGTATTAGTTTCCTATTGCTGTTGTAACAAATTACCACTAATCTAGTGGTTTAAAACCACGCAAACTTATTATCTTACAGCTCTGGAGGTCAGAAGTCCAAAATGTCTTCACCTAACCAAAACCAAGGTGTTGTAAGGGCTGCACTCTCTCCAGTGGCTTAAGGAAGAATCCATTTCCTTGCTGTTTCTAGCCTCTAGAGCTTCATTAAGGGGCCCTGGTGGTACAATAGTTAAAGCACTCAGCTGCTAATTGAAAGGTCAGCTGTTCTAACCCAGGGGCTCTCCATGGGAGAAAATGTGGCAGATACAGATTACAGCCTTAGGAACCCTATGGAGCAGTTCTACTCTATAGGGTTGCTATGGGTCGGAATCCACTTGAAGGAAATGAGTTGGGTTAGAGCTGCATTCCTGAGTTTGCGGCCCCTTCTTCCAAACTCAAAAAGTACATCACTTCAACCTCTGCTTCTGGATTATCTAGAATAATATCCAGAAAAATATCCGCATCTCAAGATCCTTAACTTAACCTTACCTGCAAAGTCCCTTTTGACATATAAGGTAACATTCACAGGTTCTGGGAATTGGGACATGGATATCTTATAAAAACCAAACCCACTGTCGTTGAGTGGATTCCAACTCATAGCGACCCTGGAGGACAGAGTAGAACTGCTCCGTGGGGTTTCCAAGGAGTGCTTGGTGAATTCAAACTGCCGACCTTTTGGTTAGCAGCCATAGCACTTTACCACTACAGAGTGGATTCTTGGGAGGCCATTATTCAGCCCACTTCAATTATCTTCAAATTTACTAACTCTTTTCTCTGTCATTTCCATTCTTCTGTTGAGCCCTTCCTCAGAAATTTTTATCTCAGATAATGCATTTCTGTGCTGGGGATTTCAGTTTTTCCAGTTGGTTTAGAAGTACTTAACTTTTACTTCATGGAGCATTGTTATAATGTCTGCCTTAAAGACTTTGATACTTCTAATATCTGGGTTTCTTACCTAGGGCTTAAGCCCATCACCATCAAGTTGATTCTCACTCATAGTGACCCTGTAGGACAGAGTAGAACTGCTCCATAGGGTTTCCAAGGAGTGGCTGGCCTTTTGGTTAACAGCCTGAGCTCTTAACCACTGTACTACCAGGGTTCCATCTAGAATTTAGCATCTGTTGTCTTTTTTTTTTTTTGCTGTGAATTGGTCAGGTTTTTCTAGTTTTTGTTATGTTGAGTAATTTCAGATTATATCCTAGACATTTTGAGTATTGTGAGATCCTGGGCCCTGTTAAAATCCACTGGATAGTGTAGATTTTGCTTTGTTTTTTGTTGTAGTAAGCAATCAAACCAGTTAGGTTAAGATTGCAAGTTCTGTTTCACTTTCTGTGAGTGGTGACTGCAATATCAAATCTGTTTTCAAGCCTTTACGGTCTGTTTAGGTCTGCCCTTCAAATGAGCCATTCAGGGATTGATCTGGGACTTGGGTAGTGTTTATATTGTAGTTCAGTTCAGTAAGATTTTGCTGTGCTTATTAGGTGTATTTTGCATAGGTATAGCTTAAAAATGAGCCTGAGACTTACCTCGGTTCATATACATAATTAGGTATTCCTTTGCTTTCTTCTCTTTCTCCCATAATCTCTGGCTTCCAGGAGCCTTTCCCTGGTCTTTTGGCCAGAAAAGTTGAGCTCTCTTATATTCTAAGCCTCCCTCTCTGTGACACAATTCTGCATTGCTGGGGCTACTGTTGGGGTGATGTGACATGAAACAAGGGAGAAAATTAAATTTCCTCTGTACTCTTTAGCAACAGTAACCCGTTTTCCTGGTTCCTGTATTCAGATGGGCAAATTTTCTCCCCTGATCTTAGGTGCCCTTGCTGCTGCCACCATGGCAATGCAGGTCTGCAAGTAGAGCTGGCCACACAGCAGGAATGGGAGAGGAAGGAAAAAAAACCAAAAACCAGGAACATGTTCATACTGCCTGGATCACAGGGACTTTTCCCCCATCCTCATTTTTTTTCTTCTAGCCAGAAGGATGGGTTTCTTTATGAGTTTTTGCTGACTACAACTGCTGTAGAGTTCTTGATTCAACCTACGTTAGGGCGTTAGGGTCAAAAAGAAGGAAAAAAAAAAACTGGAAAAATCACTGCTACCACCTTGAATTTTATTCAAGTTTGACTGCCTTCTCTAATCTACCTATTATTTAATTTTTTTTTTTTAATTTTTCATAGTCGAGTAATTTTGGGTTTTTTTGTTTCATTTTGTCTTGTTTGTTTTTTTTATTATCTAGGGTTTTTAATTGTATCTGTGTGTGAGATCATCTTCAGTGAACTTACCCCACTTTCCCTGTAACAAGGACTCTACATTTTAAAAGAAAAATGCACTTCAAGTAAATGTGGCTGGTGTCCACAAAGTATTCCATTAGTTGTTAATACACAGGTGGGATTGGCTGAGCTTTACTTGGTCAGCTTCAACTTTTGTAATAACCTTATCATGTTGTGACCATTTCTTCAAAACTATTCAAAGTTTACTAATTCAAGAAATATTTATTGTATGTCTAACTAATATCACTAACTCTTCAAGGCTCTGGATATATAATAGTAGAACTTACTGTTTTATATTGTGTGATTCATAGCATTATAAAATCATAGTCAAAATCACTATTGCATTCCCAGGATTAAACCCAACCTAATTTCATTGTATTACTCCCTTAGTAGTCTACTAAATTTGATTTGATCACATTTTGCTCAGCCCCTCAAGTTTTTGCTTTCTCTTGCTTCCAGGCTTTTTCCCTTACAATTGCTTTTGCTTGGTGCTTTCATGTTCTGCATAAACCTTCACTAGCTCATTCAGCTGGTTAACATTCATTCATTCTCCCGATATTAGTTTAAACATTTCTTTTAGTAAACATTAATTTACTCTATATTAATTAACTCTACAATGCACTCCATCAGGACACTTACCCACACCAAAGTGCAATTTGAGGTTTAATGGACTGTATGCACAGCAGAGGTAAAGACTGTGGCAAGAGAAATCAAAGAACTTTTGAGGAACTGAGAAGAGCCCAGAGTAGGAGGAATAAAGCATGTATAGTGGAAAGAATTCCTCAGTGAGATCACAGAGCGAAGCAGTCACAAGTTGTGAGGCGCTTTATGGTTTTTGAACCTTAAATGGGGAGTGTTTAGTAGGTGAGCATGTATGGGTGCCAAAATGATCATATTTATGTTTTGTTATTAAGAATCATATTGAACATATGTTGGATAATGTCAAGTTTTAAAAAAGCAATTATCTTCCATGGGTGAAGCCACACATCTACTGCAAAAATCAAAGGTTACAAGTAGATAGTGAAAGGTAAGCCCCTCTTTCTATGTCCCACAGTCACTTAGTTTATCCCACAGTAGTAGTATTCTGCTATTAAGTCTTGTAATGATTACCATATATAACTATAACTTGATATAACATACTTAATCATATTCCTTTGAAATTATCTATTGACTCTCCAGAAGGAACATCGACAAAATTGCAATCTTCAGCTACCACCTACCTTTCTTCTCACATTCCCTTCTTCTTCATTACCTTATCTTAATTGAATGATACTTGTCTTGATTTTTTATTTACTTTTATAGCTTTAAATAAGCTTGCATTTAATTAGATATTTTAACTCCTCATATAACAGAAAAGAAAATTGGCATACCCATCATAACATCAAACTTATTCCTCAGTTCCTCTCTAAAAAATTTTAGTTATATATTATTTACAAATCGTGCTGCTTTTTAACTCTTACATTTTGTTCCTTAACCATTATTTTTATAGGTATTTTAATTTTAGTTTATATTTAAATGGATGCAGTTCTCACTGTTGTTCTTTTGCTGTGATTTCTCCATTTATCTCTCAGTTAACTAAAGTTTGGTCTTTAGTAGTTTCTTCAAATGGACTCATGATAGTTGTCTTCACTGAATATTGCATATTTAAAAATTTTTGTTGCCTTTGAACTTGAATGACAACTTGAATGGATATAAACTTATTGGATCATAGAACTTATAGCCATAGCTCCAGAGTTCTTAAGCTAGCCTATTTTTCTTCCTTTAGTGACTTGATATTTTTACCTGAACATCCAAAAAATTATTTATCTTTAAAGACCAATTATCTTACTGGCATATATCTTGATGTTTATCATTCTGTAACAGTTTTCCCAAGGAAATGCTATGTCCTTTCAGTCAGTATATTCAAGTCTTATTTTATTTCTAGAAAGTTTTCTTGAATTATATCTTTGGATATTTTTTATTCCATTTGTTTAGTTCTTTAAGAACACCAATTATGCTTATGTTGGATCTCCTTTAGTGCCTACCATAGCTAACATCTCTTATCTTCAGTTTATTTATTTTTGTTTTATTTTCTAACGTCTTAATCCTCTGTGTTCTCTTTTTTTGATGCTTCCAAAATGGCTTTCAGAAAACAGAATAGCTTTAATAAGTACTTAGATAATGTGGCAAAGTTTTCATTTCTTTGTGTTTAGAGCTGAGGATAGGATTGATTTTGACAGTTCTTAGTGTGTCAAATTTGACAAAAACTTAGTGGAAGTTGATAGTGGTATTTCTCTGTAACATCTTTCTAAAAGACAGACTTAAGGAAGCAATGAAAAGCTGGTTTAGAATTATGGCTTTTTTTACTTCTTTATATTTACATGTATAGTCATATTAAAAACATATTTTATTATTTTACTCTCTAATTGTACATAAGAGAATTGTATATTTGGTATTGTACTTCGTCAAAATTATTTCTTTAACATTTCAAAATATTTCAATCTCATACCATTGTAAAGGTATGTCTGTAGTCATTTTTTCTATCTTTCATTATAATCTTTATTTTATTACATAGAAGTACATTTGTGGCAAACAAATGATATTTAACTAAATGTCATTATTTTACATTAGTATTATTAAATAATACATTACTATTTATTAAATCATCAGTCGTAGTTTAAGATATTAGCAAATAGTGTAATGATAGTATATATTTTACTTTTCCCTCTTACTATTTCTTCTTTAAAATAATGCATACTGGTGTTTTTTAATATCAATATTTAATATTTAATATCAATATTTTCTTAAGTAACCAAGGTCCTTTCAAAAAACAAGAGAATGCAGTATCAATCTATATTAACTTTATCATTTTATATGACCCTGTATTATTAAACTGGAGAACATGATATAGTTTTAAAAGATAAGTATTTATATTCATTTTTAAATTCCATCTATAAATACTATCAAAAGAATTTTTGCCACCCTAAGAGCATTTATTTAGCTAATGGAAGGCACCTGAGAGCTTTTTAATCTACTTGAAATTTTTACAATTGCATATAAACTAGAACCTATTTCTATAATGATAGCTTTTATATGTTCTTTATAAATTATGATACATTGGTTCAATTATTAAATAAAACAGTATCTTTTAATGCAACTCATTAATGTATGCATAACCACAACAAATTTTAGTACTGTCTCAGGAGAAGTGAATCTACTAACTGACTGTCTATAAACTCTTAATCACTTTTAAAAAATCAGAAATGAGATATATATTAAATATTGATTACAAAAGTCAAGTCTGGAAAATGTGTGTCTTTTCTCTGGGAAACCTCTTGAAAATATTAGTTTATAGCCAAAATAATATATATAGATTTTCAAGCAAATATTTGAAAAGAAGGTTAAACTTGGGGAGCCAGCATAGTTCATTTAAATTTGATGTTATTGCTTTCAAGTACGCCACTTCACAAAGTCTCATAATAAATTGACTATATAATACATGTACTTTTCTCCCACTGTGTGAAGAATTAACAAAGTCATGATATCTTGATGTGGAGAACAAATATACCTGTAGAGAGTGTGTCGAAGAGATGGGAATGAGTTTTTATTCCCCCTTCCTTATGCTAAATTATAAATCCAAAGGGCAGTTTTCTTCTCTGCGTAAAGTAATATACAAGTACTATGCTTTCTTGGAAATATAACTAAAGGCAGAAGCATGTAGAACAAGCTTCAGTACAGCTGAATTAATAATTTAAAAAGGAAATGAAGAGTGCATGGAAACATGCACCTTGTGATTCAGCCACTTATCCCCCCCTTATTAAAATTTGCTGAGCATCAACTTATAGCATAAAACACCAGGGCTCTTAGATCATATAAAGCAATCTTGCCGGAAATCCCCCTGTAGGATTCTTTAAGTGTGAGAACTATAGGTACCTTCAAACACCAGTGTTCAGCTTCTGCATGGAGCACTTAGCATATTTCTTTTTTCTCTATAGTTTTAAATGTGTGGGAACATGTGATCAGGGTCCTTTTTATATTCAAAATGGGCCAGCTTCTGTCTAGAAAGTGTCTTATTGTCATGATGTCACCACATCTCAAGATTTGTGACCTTTTGCTCCATATGGATTCATGGTAGTCCACGTCCTAGTTTACAGGCCAGAGTGCTTTTGTGCCCCCGCTAGTGGGGATCAAAGGCTTTTGGACTGGAATTTCAAGTACTGATAGATTTGGAAAAACAAAAAGTAATTTTTATATATCCTCAGGACCGCCAGATGTCGCAAAGGCATCATTGATGAAGCGGTTTTTATCCAAAATGTGGCACTTATATAGGGAATACTAACTAGTATTGTGTTTGAGAGTTGCAGAGGCCATAACAGGTCAGTAAAATGTCCTTCAAACATCTGATTTTTACATTCAAGAATGGGCCAAGATGAAAAGATAACCACATATCTGACATTGATGTTACTACCATTTAGACAACCGATTCAATTGCCTTAGTCAGTGGGATCAATCAGGCCTTTATTACTTTGAAAAACCACTGAAATTATATAGTTTTTCTTTTTCTTTACAAATGATGGTTTGGAACTACATCCTACCACTATACTTTAACTATGATATTAAATTCTCCGTAGAAGCTCTTATAAACTTTCTTAATTCCCCCTACTCCCTAAATTTAAAGCATTTTATGAGATGTGCAAAATTATAATGATGAAAGAAATAGTGCTGAGTGAAATTCTGCTGAGCCAAACCGTATGCATAAATTGGCAGTTTAACAAGTAAAACTTGGAAGCAAGCATTTGATGATTGATTTTTTATTGAGACAGAACAAGCATGATAGTGGGTAAAGTGATTTTCCTTATTGAGAGAAAATATAATGTTTTTCAACATGTCTCTGCTATGAATGGAAGCCTTGTCAAAAAAATGGAGCAACACATAATATCTTTAAAAAGGTGAATTAACATAAGTATATCACTTATTTTATGGATTAAATTTTATACTTGTCAGTTTTATTCAGAATGTCATAAAGTTTATATCATAAAGGTAGCATTATTACCTTTGTTATGGCCTGAAAAAAAAAAGTCTGATATTAACTGCTTTGTAAGGAGATTATAAAATGTATTTAGTTGAGTAAGTGTAGTAACGAAAATTAAGGCCAAAATATGTATTCATGTGTAGATCTTAGGCAACTCCCCAGTAATTTTAAGCACTTAAAATACATTATTCAACAAGTAACCTGCTGTATATTTGTGTGTAATGGGCTCTGCTTCAGAATACAAGCACTGTCAACATAAGAATAAGAAACATGCATCATTCTAATTTAATTACAATTCATCAAAAACAAAAATCCTCTATTGTATGTATCACAGATGGATAATGTAAACTTTCTTATAAAAATAATCATATACTAAAGTTAGTTGAGATTTGCTGTTAGAATTTTTGTATATATTTTTCAATTGCTTAAAGAATATATGCTTGCAGACGCACATCAACATGTGTATACTCATGCTGAACATTCAGTTTATATGTACTCGTACTACACCTATTTTTATAGTCACATCCATAGGAGAATTTAAATGATGAATATGAATTTGTTTACAGAGGGTTCTTTCCAAGTTTGTAAATGTACATTTATTTCCAACTGTGTTTCCTAGCTATCCATTTTGTAATTCTACTTAGCCATGGGTATCTTATTCCTACGTGGAATAAAATATATAACAACAAAATGAGGATGTGCTCATGCTGCCTTTCTGGACTTAATTAGTAGTCAACCTATGAATCTGTGGTTCCTATTACATTGGAGCTTGTGTATCCCGGGTCCATTTTCTATGTGAAAGATTATCTGTGTTTTATTCTAAGACTTTATGTATATTTAACCTTTAATTTGATTAGCAGGTTGTGTGATTTACATAAAAAATAGATCAGCTTTGAATTCACTGAATGTTATTGGTATAACATAATCAATCATCTCTAAATGTTAATGGTGTTAAAGAGCAATGAGAGCATATGTCTTATATTTGTAATCCTGTAATTTATGAAATTATATAGCATGTCTAAGAGCATTAGATCATAGTATTTCTCTGTGGTTAGGGATTGAAATTTTTTGAATGGTAGGTATCATTCTAGTGAAATTAGGGATACAGCTAAATACAAGAGCTTTTTTTTTTTTTAACCATGAATTGCCTAGTCGGTGCATTGATGACTAGGACACTCTTATGAAGAAAGGTATATGTAGACCACAGTACAGTGCTTAGAATGCCGTGACTCTGTCTCATTCTCTTTTCACTATCTTTTAATAAAATAGGACTTTCGGTGGTGTTATCCTAATTACATCATACACAAAATTCCTCAATGAAATAAAAAGTCAGTATGTGAATGACAGTAGGAAGAGAAAAAATAGGATTTCAAAGACTGAATCAATCCCTATGTTGTGTAGCAGCTTGATCATACCTTTAAAACTGATAGTAACAAAGAATATTTATTTGTTGTCATGCTATTGTAGGATTTATTTTTAAACTCAAATCCCAATTATCAAGAAAATTGCATCCTCTTTATCTCACAGAAGGGCATACTGAATCACAGCATATTTGGTTATTGGGACTATAATATTGTTACCTCGCTTCAAACACATGGTCTTTCTTGATATACAAGAAAAAACTGAATCCATTTCAATAAATTAATAGGGGTGAGAATCCCAATCCATCCTTCTTTTCAGAGGTTCGCATACATTGTAATGAAATGCATTAGGAGTTTTCTTCACTTGAAATCCAAATGAGACCCATTTTGGCTCACACCCTTGACAGTCTCTTTTATAAGCGTTGCTGTCTCCTGTTCTTGTGTGGGCCTGGTAAAATGCTTCCTTTGTAAGATTCACAGAGACAATATAATGCCACGAAAGACGAAAGTGTCAAAACACAAAGTTAGAGGCAATCTAATCAATGCCTCCTGATTTAGCCTTTGAAGGCTCTCTTCATTAAAACTCTTTAATGGTGAGGCTTATCTTGAGGTAGAGCTGTTACTTAATATTTTTCAGTGTCATTCTTTGGACAGTCATTTGTACCTTTTAAATGTTTTTTCAGTATTCATTGTTTAGTAAATTGGATGTCTTGTTAGCATGGTGGTGGTATGAATAACTGGCATCAAAATGATTGAAGGTAGTAGTGTATAAATTCTTGGTACATTTTTTCCTATCCCCTAATCCCCATCTTTCCCTCCAACAAAAAATTATTTATTTATTTTCTTTCTAAATATCAGGTGCAGGATGTCTTTAGATATTTTCCAAAACTGGACATTTAGACCTTTTTCTGTATCTAAGAATCTGATTAGAAATCTAAAAATGACTTGAAGCAATTAAAATTTTGATTTGAAAGGAGTTTCTTGCCATTGCCATCCTTTTACTAAATACACTTTTCAAATTAGTTTTCTTTTCATTTGGAGCTGTTGGAAAAAGCAATGTGAATCTTACCAAAGTAATAGAAAAAAAAAATCCTAAAATATCCCTCTCTTTCCTGAGTTTTTATTTCTTGGTAAGTAGAAATTCTGAGAAATAGAAGAGGAGAGATATAACACCTAGCCAATTCCAGATAGAGTTGTGAACTTAGGAACTGCGTATCTACAAGACATTCTTAAAAAGGGTTTTATTTTCTTAGGTGTGAATGATAGTATATGTAATATAAAATGTTTTTGAATCTTCAATTCGCTAGTCCCCTCCCCCAGGAATTCGTTCAACTTTAAGAAATGAAAAACTTATCAGTCTTAATATTTTTTTCTTTTTCACATGGACCAGATGGCATCATGATTTGAAAAAAAAATAGAGAATACATTGAAGAATATTTTGTTAATGATGTATATGCATATCTATATTTAGATTCATATATTATACACATGCAGTATGTGTTGGAAAGCCATATACACAGAGTAGTAAATATTGGGTAGTAAATATAATTTAGTTAAAAACATTTTTGTTTGTTTGTTTATTCACAAAATATGACATTTTCCTATAAATGGATTTAGGAAATACATATGATTTGGGATTGGCATGTTTACGTAAGCCATTTAGGAACATGAGAAGTCAGAAGCTTAATTTCTTTTAACCCGTGCAACTTTTAATAAAAAAAAAAAAAAAATCTCTAGATGCCCTAGCCACCCTGCCCACCTCATCTATGAATATAAGTAAAATAAATAATTTACAAAATGTGGAAAATAGAAAAGGATAAACACCATAGAATTTATGCACAGGGTATCTTGAAAATGGAAAAGAATGCAAGCAACTTTGACCTGATTTTTAAATGACTACTGTGGTGACTACAGCTGCTCTAGCTTAGTAATTATTTGTGATAGGTTGTTTTTGAGTCCCATATGTATAGGAGCTCCAGGCCCAACTACCTCATTTACTGGCACACAAACAGATTCTTCCAGGTGCTGAAAATTAAATTTTAATATATTATTTAAATATTAAGAGAATTACAGTTTCAGTAATTTTACTGCTACAGCTGGAGTGTGAAGCATGCCTGTAGAATGCAGAGTGTTGGACATTCTGACATATAGGAAGTTTATAGTGATTTTTAAAATTACCCACTTAAATATTTAATGGACGATGACCTTCTTTGGCAGTTAGATTACATGCGGGTAACATTGATTTAGACTCCAGTAGTTTGGGCACCCTTTAAGTTATTACAAACTATTATTTCTTGATACTTTTTAGATATCAGTGGCACAGAAATTTAAGGTATTAAAAGGTAGATAAATACAAAATCATTGTTTAATGTACCTTAATATATTCTGTGCTAGAAGGAGATCTCAACTCTGAAAAAAATGTTTGCTCTCTTTGGCTTCTACTTTCCAATGAGAGTGATCTCAAAGTTGATAGAAATCAGGGAAAAGGTCAACAAAATTCCAGTCTCTAAGATTCTAAATGCAGAATTCATCATTAACATGCCTCTTGAATTCTTTGCAGGCTTTTGACCTGTCTAAATAGTGTAAAACCAATTTAAAATAATTCTATGTGTTTGTAAGAAGCCCATAGTTTGGAATTCAGAGTAGGAAATAAATTCGGTAATGAAATTCAACGTTACAGTAATTTGTGACTTAATTCTCTGTAATTAATTTTTGCTTTACTAGGAATTATATACCTTTAACTTTTTTAATTAAAATTGTTTTCTGTTACATATGATTTTCACAAACATATCTGTAAAGAATTGAAGACAACTAGAAGATACGCAATGCGCTGTTGAACTGTTTTCCATGACCAACAATTTCAGAACAAACAATGATAAACAACAACAACAAAAACCAAACCATTTCAGTCGATTCAATTCTGACTCATAGAGATCCTATAGGACACAGTAGAACTGCCCCATAGGGTTCCTAAGACTGTAATCTTTACAGGAGCAGACTGCTACATCTTTGTCCTGCAGAGCAGCTGGTGGGTTTGAACCACCAGCCTTTCTGGTTAACAGCTGAGTGCTTAACCACTGCACCATCAGGGCTCCCTAAGGGTGATTAAACAAAAACCAAACCCACTGTCTTCAAGTAGATTCTGACTTATAGCAATCCTGTAGGACAGAGTAGAACTGCCCCATAGGGTTTCCAAGGAGCAGCTGGTGGATTTGAACTCTGACCTTTTGGTTAGCAGCTGAGCTCTTAAACATTATGCCACCAGGTCTCCAAAGGGTGATTAGCTGCCTTCAACGTACAGTGTTAGGAAAGAATTTCCAATTACTGCTAATCTCTGGCATATAAAAACTGTTTTGCTAACTGAAGTATGTTTTCCTGGCAAAATAATGGAGCCAAGTGCATGTGGTATAACTCTGTGACAGTTAAATTCATGTACTCCGAAGGCAGGTTACTTAGGTTCAGTTCTCAGCTCTACCATCTACTAGCTGTGTGGCCTTGGGCAGTTAACCTGCCTCAATGTTCTAATCCATAAAATGGAGCTATCAGGAGTCCTTATTTTGTATGGTTGTTATAAAGATTAGATGGGTTAATCAAATTAAGCATTTAGAATAGTACCTGGCACAAAGTAAACATTCTATAAATATCAGCTGTTTTATTATTACTATCCATTTGTATTTTAGAAGTTATTTTTGTTAATAGCCACTAAGATTGAGTAACCCAAAAAAAAAACCCATTTTGTCACTCTTCAAGGGCTCTCAAATAACATATATTCAAAATACTTCCTCCTAGATAACCAATTACCTCGGTATATTTAAAACCAAACCAAACCTGTTACCATCAACTTGATTCCAACTCATAATGACCCCATGTGTTAACCACGTTAATATGAATAAACTCCTCACCCTTGGATTTTTTTTCTACTTTATATCATAGTACTAGGCCATTTATAGTTTGGTTCATAACTCCAGATATAGTGTGAAAAACTGTGACACAAACTGTCAAATAGTAAAATATTTAACTAAATCTCAGTAGGAAGAGTTACATAATTACTTCTTAAATCTCAGAACACATTTTAAAATATGAGTCAGGAATTTGTCAGCCTCTTCATTTTTCCCTTTCTAAAATGTAAGTCTAGAAAATATTTTTGTAAAATTTTAATTAATTTTTCTAAACCCAATTGGTTTTAAAAGTCATTATATGAAAAATAATCTTGCAAATTTTATTCCAAAAGATGGATTAAAGTCCATGTAACAAGATTTTTCCTTTATAAAATGTGATTTTTATTTGCCAATATGAGTAATCAATGTCTTTGCATCATAACACATGAGAGATTTGAATGTCAAAATAAGCAGCATACCTACATTGAGTACCTACTGTGGGCCAGGACTATTTTAGATTCTAAGCATCCAACAAAGGAGCAAGTTGAACAAATCCTGCCTTCATAAACTTTACACTCTAGTGAAAGAGAAGACAATAAACTGATGAATAAATATATAACATAATGTTAGATAATGATAAAGGCTACGAAGTAAAGTAAAGCACTTAAGGGTCTGGTGGCAGGTAGCTTTCCTAGGTGGGGTAATCAGGGAACACATATATCTAAGAGAGAGTGATACTTGTGTGACCTGAGGGAGCAAGCCACGAACATGTCTGGGGATGAGCACATCAGACAGAAGGAATAGCATGTGCAAAGACCTGAGACAGAAACAAGCTTGACATGGTCGAGGAAGAGCAAGAAGACCATTATGACTAGAGCTAAATGAGTGAAGGGAGAGAGGAAGAGGACGAGAGGTCAAAGAGGTGATCAGAAGAAAGATCACACAGCGTCATTCTAAGACTTTGATTTTATGTGATAGCAGGCCTTTGGAAAGTATAGAGCTTGGAGGTATGTAATCTGATCTATACCTTTGAAATATTCCGACTGCTATGAGAAGAATAAACTTTAAGGACAGAAATAGTAGAAGTAAAAAGAAAAGTTAGGACGCTGCCACAATAGTCCTAGTTGGAATTAGGTTGATGAGGGTGATAAGAAGTGGTTAGACCTTTGGTATCTATTTTGAAGACACTGAATTGAACCATATGACCCACTGCCCTCTAGTCAATTCTGACTCATAGCAACCCTATAGGGCAGAGTAGAACTTCCCCATATGCTCTCCAAAGCTGTAAATCTTTATGGAAGCAGACTGAGACATCTTTCTTCCATTGAGAGGCTGGTGGATTCGAACTGCCAAACTTTCGGTTAGCAGCTGAGCACTTAACCACTGGACCACCAGGACTTTCTTGAACCATATTAAAATAGCACTTGAAGAATTGCTGACAAGTTGAATTAACATGTGTGAGAGAAACCAATCAAGAATGTTTCTAGGCTAATGGCCTGAACAGCTGTATGAATGAGAATGTGATTTACTAAGATAAGGAAACTAGGGAGAAGGTTGAGTTTTGGGGGAAATCAAGAATTCTATCTTGGACATATTACATTTGAGATGCCTTTAAGACACCTGGAAACCCTGGTGGTGTAGTGGTTTAGTGCTATGGCTGCTAACCAAAGGTCAGCGGTTCGAATCCACCAGGCATTCCTTGGAAACTCTATGGGGCCGCTCTACTCTGTCCTATAGGGTCGCTATGAGGCAGAATTGACTCAATGGCAACGGGTTTTGGTTTTGGTTAAGGCATCTAGGAGGAGTGGGAGATGGGCATAGAAATATGGGAGTCAGAAGAGAGATTGGGGTTGGAGTTAGTGTGGTAATGATCAGTGTTCTAAACCAAACCAAACCCACTGTCAACAAGTAAATTCCAACTCATAGTGACCCTATACAGAGGGTATTTGTAAGACATGATGGAACTGATTAAGATTACTTTAGATGAGATCTGAGGCCCAGGATACTCTTAACATCTAGAAGTGGTGAAGAAGAGAATTCAGTGAAAGAGTGGTCAGTTGAGTCGGAGGAAAACTAGCGCAGTTGAAGTCCTGAGAGGCAAGTGAAGCAAGTGTTTCACGAGGGCAGGAGTGCTCACAAGCTGCCCGTCCACCTCCCTGACTCCTTCTCACTTTTGTCACTTAGATCACAAATGTTCACAGACAGTTCATGGTTCCAGGTGTCCCTTTGCTTTTCAGTCACCACACTGCTTTTTCTCCTCATCCATATGAACCCTGATACTATCACCTACAGAAACATACCTTCCTCACCACCACCCCCTGCCAGGCTTCTTATGGGTCAATTCAAAGATATGTGAGGATAAATTTGTGTATCAGGATGAAAACAACCCACTTAAGCCTCCCCTCTTTTCCCACCTATAGCTGCTGCCACAGTGTTGATATTTCTGATTCAGTTCTAATTCCTCACCCTCTTCCCACTTCCCACAGATCCCATCCAGCTTAGTTCTATATTTTATGTTATTTTGGCTAATTATTGACTATTTACTATGTACCAGGAAATAGCATATGCGGTTTCTGCCTTCATTCGTTATCTCAGTTCCTGATCTTTTGAGTCTGGGTTTTCTTCCAAAAGAACCTAATTAGCATTTGTTCTCTGTGCTCTCACAGGTTTTCCTGGTACCATCTACTCTTCCCAGCTCTCCCATAATCAGTGGGAGAGCATGGGGTCACCAGTCTGGTTTTAGTAAGGGCAGATGTGTATTTACTACAAGAAATTTCTGTCCATGCATAATAAACTATGGTAAATTATAGGTTAAATGGCCTTTTTTTTTTTTTTTTTTCTGGAGTGCCCTGGAAACTACCCCATCATTTTTTAATATTGTTTCTATGGAAAAATATATTCCAAGTTCTTATGAAGCAAATTAATAAACTTTCTGAATACTATCCGTTTACAATTTAGGAATTGTTTTGTATGTTTATAGCCATCTTGCCTAATTGTGTGTCTATCATATATACAAGATATAGCTATAGATATTTATATAATCTACAATGGGCATAATTACTAATGACGAATCTAAATTTAAATTTTCTAAAATGTACAAACTAGAAATTTTATATCCAAATCAATTCTTTTATACTGCACCATAGAATGTTTAATTTTTCCCTTTGACTAATAGCTCTCTATTCTCCCTTACTTTCTAAATTATTTAATAAATTCAAAAGCATATTCTATTGCAGGTGAAACTGGTATGTAGGAATTAGACATTTGTTTTTTTTTTTTAAGTTAAATATTTTACAAAACAAATAATTTCTCATACTTTTTAAGGAATAAAGAAGTAATACTTTTTTTAGAGTAATAGGTTTTATATTTTAATGTGATATATTATAAAAAATAAATTACTTATTCATAATTGCTAAATACAGATTTAAAGATTTTTATGGATAAATGTAACTTGCATGGCAAAATCAATATGCTTGGTTCTAATTTTTAAAATAAAGAGAATATAGGAATCAAGCGAAATCTTTATAGGTTTTAAAGTACATTCTCATTTATCTCCTTTTCACTGCACAATAACCCTAGGAGGAGGGCCGATATTATGTTCCCTATTCTATAGATTAAGACATTATGGCTCAGGGAGGTCTTTTAAGGTCTGGATGCTAGTGAGAAATGTTTGACCCTGTCATTCTGATCCCAGAACTAGGTCTCCTTCCACCACCCTGTGCTGCCTTATATTTTCTATGGTAAATTGTCTTTAAGTTACATCCCTGGAGTTGTGAAATGCCACATAGGGTTCAGTAACAACATGTTTAGCTTTTATGTTGTCTTGATGGGCATTTTTGGAGATGATTTAAGCCTTGAGTGCTGAAGTCAACGAGCACTCTATATTTGCGTAGATGTGAGCAGGGCCGAGCAGGAGAAGAAATGCTTTGTATTTTTGAAATATTTTAAACACTTAAAGGCAAGACTTTCTTTCTACCACCCAACACGGCAATCTGGTACTCCAGTGAGGATGGTGTACTACCACTCTTGGATAGCTAGTCACATGACAGGAGCGACCCCCACTGTGGCGACTTGGAGGACGAGAACTATGAATTCCAGGCTTACGGAGGATTTGGACAGTGGTGAGGAAGGACCTACATGAATCTAGTGCTCACCTGGTCACCTCCTCACTGCCCCAGGGTTGTGACTGTTGATGCTTGAAAGGCAAAAATTCTTCTTTCTCATGCCCTATTATCTAATATAGGTGTAGAGAAAAGAAACGGAAAAATGTTCTTGTTCTCTTTCTTTTCCCTCTTTCTGATACCAGTTTTCATCAAGGGTCATAAATGAAATGCAGTGATTTAAAAAATGCCTTTTAATAGAGGTCTGAAAGAGTATAGAACCCATTGTTGACTTTAAGGTGGTGGCTCCTCTAAGATGGGGTGGTTAGCTTTGGGATAGAGGGAAGGGACATTTTCACTTTTTTTTTTCCTTTGGCTTTTGTACAGTAAATATGAATTACCTTCATAGTTTAAAAAACAATAAAAGAAACTTTAAAAAATGACTGTAATCCCTCTGAAAGAGTGCAAAGAAGACATACTGCCCTGCCTCAGAGGAACAACTAAAGCCTCATCGAAGGAAGATTCAGTTTACTCTCTTTAATCAGAGTGGACAGTTTCTGTATGACCCTCAGGTTAGCCGGGTGGGGAGAGGTGCATCCCTGGACCTCCAGGTATGTGCTCACCTTCCAGGGAGAACTTCAGGGGCCCATGGCTATCCGTGTGAACTCTGAAGTAGATGTGGATTTACTCTCTTTAGTGGGTTTTATGATGAAATAAATTAGAAATATAGTTAAGGGGAGAAATGTTCACTTACTTATAGAAGCTGAGATGTTTTTTGCTAGTCTTCTGCACGTTTTCATACAAGGTTTTCTTTTTTTTGTATTTTAGAAAATACTACACTTCTATTTTTTAGAAAATTATACTTCAATTATTTCAGCTGGTTTTAGAAGCAAACCTAGAATAAAACTTGTAATAGTCATATTTTATTTAGACCATTTTATTATATAAAAAATAATAAAAGTGTAGAAGTTAGAACCACTAATATCTTTTAACGTTTTTCTGTATTTTGTGTTGAACATGGAATTTTTTATATGTACATATGTAAAAGCCATATTTAATATAGGAAGACTTATGATAGATACCCATTATCATTTGGATTTAATTAAACGTCTTTGTTCATTATTTTGTATACTGACAGTCTAAAGCTTGAGTAAGATCAATTTCCCTCTGACAGACCAAAATGTACATGGATTGGCTTGATTTTATCATGTTGACTGTTTTAACTCAGAATTAAAGAAAGTAGCACTGTTACCAGTTAGTTACTATCAAAAAGTTAAGTTCTGTGTTTTGACGTATCCCACAACAGATAACATATACCGAAGAATTGTACAACGCTAAAAATAAAGTTTAGGGAAGAGAAATATTTGGTTTATTTTTAACATCCCTCTTTATAATGTGATTTCACTTTATGTCAGACCCTTGAAACTGTCTGACTGTACAGTGATTTTCATTGTTCTGAAAGCCCCACATGGTTCAGTTGGGTGAACAATAATATAACTGGAATTGTATAATCATGATTAACTTTTCAAAATGACTATAAACTATGTCATATATTGAAGTATTATTTCTGGTTTTTTTTTTTTTTTCTTTTCAAATAACATAGTAAGAATTTGAGAACCCACCATTGCAAGATGACAGTGGTCTGTAAAACTTATGTTCACCATCCATCCCTTTTTTTCATGCTCAGTAATTAAAAATGGCTATGGGCATTTTTTATCCACTGAGATTTACCAACTGCTATAGCTTTCAACATTTATAGAAGGATTTCTACACCTCTTTTTTAAATGAAATAACCAAATATCAGAGCAGCTTGAAGTGTTTTCTTTAAAAAAAATAAATCAGTTTACCTTTAGGCCCCTGGTCTTTAGCAGATAGAAGCGCTATCATTAGCCTACCATCCGTTTTAATCTGAAATCCTAGGAACAAAAGTCATTAATAAGTCCTTTGTCATGGGTTTTAAAAAAGAAGATGCCTTTTTAGTATTTGTATGTCATCATGCCAGGCCTAGAAAATTAGACTAATTTATTATTTAAAACACTGGTGGGATTCCTAATTGCATTCATCATTATATATGACACGTTTAGAACTGAGAACCATACCCAGTGAGAATTTTCCAGTTTGAATTTTGAAATAAAAATATTTTTCAAGAGATCCCTAGCTATTGCCTGTTACCATGACAACAGCCTTATTTGTCTGAGAGCTCTGTCCGCTGCCAATGAGAGAGAGAGCAACGTCAACTAAACATACGAATACATCAAAGACAAATTCATATGCTCAATCTGATCAGCTCAATTAATGTAAGAACAGACGCTGAAGGGGGTTAAAAGAGGGCACCCATTCAGGATAGATGAAGCCCCTTTTAGCAGAATATACACGCCGGCCTTTTGGGGGAGGAATTTAGCACACTGTCAAAAACATTATCAGAAAAAGAAAGTACTAGGCCTCCTACACCTAACAGATATGAAGCTGTCAGACAAAGAATAGCACTATTCATTAAATGACACTTATTTTCTCCCACTTTACAAGAATACAGCGAACAAAACAAGCAGGGGAGCAGCTGAGAAAGACACTTTTTTCTTTTGCTAGTGATGACAGACATGCAGCAATTATGGTGATAACTAAGGAATACTAAACAAGAAGGCAGCCTCCATTCTGTTTATCACCTTAAATTTTATGTTACTAAATTTGCATGCAACTCCTGTTTTGTTTTATTATTTATGTCTGGGAAAAATTAGACGCCTTTGTTTTTAACATGGTGCCTTGAGTGTGGTGACGCATACCTCTAAACTCTCTGAATTCTCTCACTTTTCCCGTTAAATGGCCATATCGAGTTGAAATGCTTTTGATGTAAGACATTTCCAAAGCACAACAAAACTGCTGCTATCCATGTGAGGTATATGTGGGACTAGAGGTGGGGTACACTAGTATGCAAGGGGAGAGACTGTATATCACTCCCACACCTCGTTTAAAAGAGATAGAGGAAAAAGTTGTATTAATTGCCACCTTTGTTTTCATGCTCCATTTTACATGGTGAAATATATTATGGGCATGTGTAATGGATCCGTTTTTTTTTTTTCGCTTCGGAGAGGTTGTAGGTGGTAGGTAGTAGAAACTGGCTTGTAGGGTTTGTAACAGGTGCAGGCAAGTAGGAGTTCCCGTGAGATCGCTGCCTTTTAAGAATCTTACGCTTAAACCATGATGATCTGATTTAAGGCCCATTATCAATAGTCTGCTACTTATATCTGCATGATCGTGGGCTGATTGATACTGACTTTGTAGCCATGTGCTCCATAATGCGCTGTCAGGAAATGCTGACAGATGCAATGAAAGAACAATAAATGTGGGGCAGCCGTAATGTAAAGGTCCAGCCAGGCTGTATGAAAACTGATAGCTGGGATATTGGCTCCTGTGTTACCATATACACCAGTTCCATTGAGGATTTAGCTAGTGAGTGAATTAAAATGGTCTCCTGATACCCAGAAGGGGGGAAAAAAAGATCTTCATTTAAGGAACTTGCCGACTTTGCCAAAACATTGCTTTAAAAGAACAGAGCCAAGATTAAAAAAAAAAAAAAAAGACAGTCTTACTCAGAAATGTAGGCATGTCTGACACATCTGAGAAACTATTTCTTAAAAATCAATACACAAAAAGAGCACTGTATCGCCTTTTTATGATGCATAATCCACTTGTATAAAATTACAAAAAGACATTTTATTAGAATTGCTGTTTTAAATGTATGGTATTTGATATTATTTTTAAAAATTCTTGATCTTCAGCTTGGTACATGAATAGAGCTGGCATTTTGCCAGGGCAGGTTTTTAACAAGTAAGATGTGAAATCAATTTATTCACATTAAGTCAAAAAAGTTATTCTCATCTCTCTAGACTTAACATATAGCTCTAAAAGAAGTTAAATATTAGACAGTAATGTAGTACTTTATCATGCTTTTGCCTGCTTACATATTATTTTACAGATACTCCTCTCTATGCTTGGGCATCATTTAACAGTTCATAGTATTTAATGATATAATCAACAATCCAAGATCATTATCTCAAATAGAGCAGAATCCTAACACAAGTTTAGCAAATTATTTATTCCAAAAGTACAGTCATCATTTATTATGATGAATTCAAAATAAATATACACTCTGATATTTGACCCTAATATTTCCTCCTTTGGTTAGAAAATACAGAATATAATGAGTACTTACATGTTTTCAATGCTGAACCCCTTGTGGGATCTACATGTATTGCTGTGAATTAAGGTCAAAGTTGCATTGATCATGTCGATCCCGTTCCTTCAGGAAGGAATGTAAAGGATAGCTTCTTTATTTACAAAGTTATTTAAAATATGTTGGAGGGCATTATACCATACTTGGGATTTTCATAGTTCATAATTTATTAAAATTAGAGCACACTATCTATCACCAATGTGAATCTAATTTGACTTAAGATAAGTTTGTGAAAATAACTTGGTCAAATTAATTTAATTTTTGCTCCAAACCTTTTTATGGTATTAATTTGCCACATTAAAAATGGCATTCAAAACAAACTTTTAGAATTTTTTTTTTTTTAATATATAATGGGATTTGAAAAACGCTATCTTCTGAGAGTACTCAAACAATATTCTAACGGATCATTGACAAAACATGTCCATGACTATAATCGTATAAATTCAAGAGAATGACTTTTTTATACCATATTATTGACATAATAGATTGAGTCATCATTACTGTCTGATATGCAAAGGCCTGGTTTAGAACTCTTTTGTGGATCTTCTTTAGCACGCAAAATATTGACACAATAGATGATAATGGCTCCTTTGGAGCCATTAGGGTCCATCATGTCAGGGCCTGCTCAGGCATTTCTTAGCAGGTAGTGCACAGAGTCTTGACATGATAGATCATAACAAGTCCAAAGGAATAATTATTGTTTCTTGCATTATACCATACTTGGGATTTTCATAGTTTATAATTTATTAAAACTAGAGCATATGATCACCAATGTGAATTTTAAAGAATCTATACTAATAAACATGTTATACATAAACACACACCATGTATATTATAAGTTGCAGAATGAAACCAGACCACAGGCAGTTATTTATACTTTTCCCTGTCTAGGAACTTAAGAAGTCCACACTGATTGTTATGAATATTCATAAAAAGCAATTCATTCACAGCATTATACCTTTTATGCCAAGAGTCAGCCTGGAGCAAATTTTTAACGTCCATGGCCTAGACCTTTGAAAGTAGACATGCCTAATGGAAGGAGTGACAGATCCTGAGTGACACTGACTCTGACAGGCAGGAGCTCTGGTGGGCACCCATATAATTAGATCTTTTGTGTGGTCTGGTTAGCTAAGGCAGAACTTGATGTTTTACTAACAAAATCCTTTGAAAAGAAACCCCATTCCCCCCAAAGTTGGTACCAAGTAAAGAAATGAAAATAAAATCTGCAATGAAAAATTCGCCGGTAGCTTTAGATGATTTGTGTTATCTGCCCTGTAAAAGATGAAGTAAGTGATGTTGGATTGGCCTATAAGGAAAGTATCATGCTTTTTCTTTTCCTGTGAATAGCTTTTATTGTGTTGAGATTAGAGACAAATAGAAATTATATTATACAATGTGGCAAGCCATTAGCTTTTCATAAAAATAAATTTTATCTGCAGTGAAAAGCTTTTGATCTTGGAGACTTCCTAAAATGCTTTTAAGTTCAGTTTTTGGCGATGTTAGTTTGTTGTTTGGTGTAAGTGTCAGCATCAGTGCAGAGAAATTACATCCATTGTTTTTCAATATTTGCATGGTAGTATGTCACTTTTAAATAATGTCCTTTTTGAATTTTTATTTCCAAAAAATGGAAATTCAGTTCATTCTCAAAGCTTTAATGAATATAGGTCCTGATCAGATCATACATAAGAAAAACAATTTTCTAACTTTTATTAGTCACAGATTCTTTCCCTAGGCTTCAGTGCTCATTATGTTTTCAGGTTCCAAGCCATATTAAGCTTAAAAACAAAACAAGACAAGACAAAGCAGTTGCTTTGAAGTTATGAACTCATTTTGACACAGAAAATTCCCTTTCCCCTTACCTTTAGCACTGTTAGAGAATTGGAGAAGGCCAACGCACAGTTTTTGGTATAGAAAATATGCAATGGCATAAACCTACTGCACACTGGAGGTCACCCTTGCTATTTACAAATTTTCTGCAGTTTTACAAAACAAAAGTAGACCCTGCAAACTTTTAATATACACTACAGTTTTCATCATATTTTGGTATGAATGCAGGGAAGTTATATGTCCTTCATGTATATTTAGTCATATTAAGTGCAATTAAGGAACCTATATAAAAATCTTATAGTTGTCTGACTTTTTTGGTGAAATAAGCCAATGAGAAGAAGCTTTTTAGAGTGAACCTAGAAGCTTTCATTATGTGTTATATATAATAGATTTTGAAAAATCCTTCCAAATTGTTATAACAGAATTCCAGAGTAGAGTTTAAGAGTTTATATTCATTGTTTATTCCATAATTTGTCTCTATTTTACCAATCTCTTCTGGGGATAACTTTACCCTAGTTAATACTTGTGGCTTGCTCTAGAAAAATTACTTCTGTGGTAATGTTATTTTCATATAACTTATTGTGGTATACTGAGTTGACCCATGTCCTACTGTTTCTTCTACCATATTACTTTCATGTTTTTATGAATATTGAAAATAAACAGAAATGGAAGACATATGATTTTACAATGAGTAAAAACTTGTAGTTTTTAAAATCTACTTACAAGCAAGGACATGTATATAGAAACAGTTGTTAAACTCATCAAGAAGAACTTTGATTTTTATACGTATGTCAATGACAAAAGGTAAAACTGAGGGAAAAAAAAAAATTCAGCCTACATCTTGAACCCATTCAAAACAGGAGTCAAAGATCAGGGTGCGTGTGATTCTCTTTCAGTGAGAAGAACATTCTGAAAACGTAAGGGTTCATTTTCTGGGAACTGTAACAAGCAAAATGTGAGGCTTCAGGTGTACGTACCTCATCACCAACACAAAAGAAAATTAACAAAAGATAGAGAATATATATATATATAATCTATTGTTCCATGAGATGGAATAGGAACACTGTGAATTTTTCCTGATGCTATTAACTTAGTATACATAGCCAATTTTCTTCCTCAGAATTATTTTATAGCATTTTTTAATCTTTCATTAAAAAGATTCTTAAGTATATCCAGTTTCATAAACGTTTAACATGATATGTCAATTATCTGTCATAAGGCTCACAGGTCAGAAGTCAGTTAGAATATGGAAAGATAGCAGCTTTAATAGATTCGTACTCATTAGCAAGATCAAGGGAGCAGAGGGCACACCATCACATTAAACAGGAGACTAAAGGTTTCCAGGGATATTTCTCTACTAAGAGAGCACTCAACCCATCTCTGCCATTTATACCTTGTGAAGCTCCACTCACTCTCCTTGAAGTCTCTCCCTGTTTAGAGTTCATTGGAGGAAACTGATGAATCGCATTTTAGGATTAAGTGGTTGATTTTTACAATGAGAGGCAACTACACAGCATCTCCCTTTCTCACCTTTCTATCTGAAACTTTGCCAGTTTTATATTCTATGCCTGAAATCTCCCTCCCTCAATCTAGTCAAATTCTATCCACTGGGCAAAACTTAAAGCTGAATGCCTCCAAAAAGCCTTTCCCAAACACTTGCACCTACCAAGTTCGATCTTTCCCCGATAATATAGCAGTGAGTGTAGCACTCGTTTTGGAATTTAATGTGTGCATCTTTCAGTTTTTATTTAACCAGGAAATGTGTGTTTGTTTCATCCAGCCAATGATTTTATATATACAATTTCAGCAAGCACTGTCTGTTTTATGCTATAATCCTCAATGTCTGGAGTAGAACAATGAAGAGGTGGAATTAATCTCTTTCCCTTCTGAACTTTCATAGCACCTCTTTGTACCACTTCTGTGACCCTTATCACTTCCTACTTTGTGTTACAGTTATTTGAGAATGTGTCTTATCTCCTCAGCTAGAATGTAACTTCTTTGGGAGCACAACTATGTCTAATGTGTCTTTATATCCCACACTATCATCACCACAACTAAAATTAGCACCTATTTTCAATTAAACTTTCAGCATCTTAACTAGCATTTATTGACTACCTCAGTACAGAGCACTACTCTATTTGCTGAGGATAGTACAGCACAAAGGAGCCATAAAGGACTTTACAATACAGTCAATACAGTGGGTGAGAAAAAGATGACCAGAGCAGGGTGAATGGAGGGAGTACCAGGTTATGAATTGAATTGTGACCTCCCAAAATTTATGTTAGAATCCTAGCCCCTATACCTATGGAGGAGCCTGGTGGCCCAGTGGTTTAGAGTTCGGCTGTTAACTAAAAGGTTGGCAGTTCAAATCCACCAGCTTCTCCTTGGAAACCTTATGGGGCAGTTCTACTCTGTCCTATAGGGTCACTATGAATCAAAATTGACTGAATGGTGGAGGGCTAGGCTATATACCTGTAGACGGAAACCTGTTTGGGAATAGGGTTTAATCTATGTTATGTTAATGCGGCCATATCAGTATAGGGTATGTCCTAAACCTAATCACTTCTGAGTTATACAAAGAGGTGATTAGACAAAGAGACAAGCACTTACTGGGGAAGAAAGACACCATGTGAGAATCAACAAGAACCAAGGGGTGCCCAGGGCTGCTGACAACGAAGTAATCAACAAGGCTGAGACCCTGATTTGGACTTTTAGCCTTCAGAACTGTGAGAAAATAATTTACATTCTTCAAAGCCACCCACTTGTGGTATTTGTGTTATAGCAGCAACTGAAAACTAAGACAACCAGGTTGTGGATGAGAATGGAAGTAGCCAGTTTCAAGCTTCTAACTGGAAATTTGGTAAGGTGGTGTATGCTGCCTTTAAACCCAATTTCAGTGGCGTGGTCTATGCCAAAGAGCTCTCCCTGGTGTGGGGATAAGAGAGATTTTCATTCAATCCCTTTCTCATCAAGAAGAGCAATGTCTTTGCAGCCTGACTTCTTGATCTTGAGTGCCAGAACTGATGTCAGGCCAGATGGAAGGAGACACTTTGCACAAAGCCAGCTCTCATATATTTGTTGAATGAATGAATAAACGCAGATACTCACTCTGAAATTTATTGACAGAATAAATAAAATAATAAACAAGTAAAATAATCCCAATTTCAAACGCAAGCATTCTTCATGCTCAACAGGGAACTTTGTGCTTCATATGTAGAAAATCTTATTTTTAAAGACCTTAAATTTATACTTACATTTGCCTGCATGAACACGTATATTATTATACATTAAATATTACCAAAATAAATTCCACTTCCTTTTAGAATTTTACTATTTTCCCTTTACTTTAAGCCCAATAGCTGAGTGGCAGCTTGACTTTTTTTTTTTTGGGTGAAAATATACACAGCAAAAATTTCTGCATGTACAGTTCCTTGACATTGGTTACATTCTTCACATTGTATCACCATTCTCACTATCTTTACCCGCATTTTTTCACCACCATTAACTTAGGCTCTCTGCCCCTTAAAGTTCTCATCTTTGCTCTAGAGTTTCTGCTGTTGAATTGATCTTATATAGGTAATCCTTTAGATGAGTGCAATATTCAAGGCAGACATTCTTTATTAATTGAACTAAACTGTTGTTTAGTTTAAAGATGATGTCATGGGATAGTTTTGGTTTGGCTTTAAAGATTATTTCAGAGCAATAGATTCGGTAGTTCCCCCAGTCTTAACAGATAAAAATTTGATGCTCTGTTCCACATTCTTCCTCCTTTTGATCAGGATCCATCTATTGGGTTCTTGATCAAAATATTTAGTAACGGTAGCTAGGAACCACCCATTTCTTTTGGTCTCAGGGTAAAGGAAGTATAGTTCATGGAGGCACTTAAACCTGCAGTCAATTTCCTTCTTTAACTTTTGGGTTTCCTTCTTCCTCTACTGCACCAGGTAAATAAAAACTAATTATTGTATCTTTGGAGGCCCCTCACAAGCCTTTAAGACCCGAACACTACTTACTGAACTAGGAATAAAACAGAAAGTCTAAAAATAGTGTTAAGCCAATTTACTGGATAGACCTATGAAGCCCTGACCCTAAACTTTCGAACCAAGAAAACTAACTTTATGAGGTATTTAGTTGTAACTAAGGAGTATCAGCAAGGAAACTCTGGTGGCATAGTGATTAAGAGCCACGGCTGCTAACCAAAAGGTCGGCAGTTTGAATCCACCAGGCACTCCTTGGAAACTCTATGGGACAGTTCTACTCTGTCCTACAGGGTCGCTATGAGTTGGAATCGACTCGATGGCAACGGATTTGGTTTTAGCATCAACAAGTGCAGTCTTTTTTGGGGGGGAAGGGGGCGTGGTGTTATTTTTGTTGTAAAGTTATGTATAACACTATATTCCCCATTTTACCTTTTTTGTATTAGTTAAATTAGTCAAGTTGTATAACCGTTACTCTTAAAACCAAAAAACCAAACCCAGTGCCATCGAGTCGATTCCAACTCATAGTGACCCTATAGGATAGGGTAGAACTGCCCCATAGAGTTTCCAAGGAGCGCCTGGTGGATTCGAACTGCTGACCCTTTGGTTAGCAGCCGTAGCACTTAACCACTATGCCACCAGAGTTTCCCCATTACTCTTAGTTGATGCCAATTTTCCCATCACCATAGACAAATGCCTGATCTTTTAAACCAATGCTAGATTCAAAGCTTCTTGAGAGAGGAGACTACATCTAATTGTTTTTGACCCCTCAAATGCTTAAATTCTAATTTAAATTTGTTTTGGATGAGAAAAGAATTTCTGAATGTGATAGATGCAAAGCACTGTGTTGGCTTCTGAGGGGTCAGAGAATGATTACCCCCACAGTACTAGAAGCCAGTGTCTTGTCCTTAGCAGAGATACTTGATAGAAATTTCTTGACTTTAATTTCATTTTCTTATAAGTAACACCTGAATTTGTTGCAGTGATTCTGATTTAGTGTAGAAAAACCCTTTAAAAATCCTCTTTTAGTGTACCCCCAAATGATTAAAACCTTGCTTATCTATGGTGAAAAAGACCCGCAGTATTTGATCCCATGGCTCTTTTAGTCTACCAACAGTAAGTAATTTTATTTTTTAGCATCTTACTAAAAAAGTGACTCTATAATTCCAATCAATAAATATTTCTTGAAAATGTGATTTCCAAAAAGCACTGTAAGAAATAAAATGAGTAAAGGAGATATTGCTGTATTTTCAATATTACCGTATTTGGCAGGAAAAGAAAAATTTAAGATAATGAAAATGAACTATACTATGTAGTAAGTGCCAAATGGCCGAAGATTCTATGAGAATCCAGAGAAAGGCAATCTTTCTTTTGGGGCTAGAGTCATTATAGTCTAATACTGGAAAAAGTGGAACTTGAGCTGAAATTAGGTGAAGATTTACAGGGATGGTTGTTGGCACTGAGCAAATGATGTGAGCAAAACTCCAAAGCCTGAAAAGTATATGACATTTTGGGAGACCATGAGCAAACCATTTGGCTGGAGTAGAAGAAAGTAAGACTGGAAAGATGATTTGGAACCAGGTCACGGAGGGCCTTATATTACACAGGAAGGAATGTGCCCTTGATTCCTTGGCTTTAGCGCAGGGTGACAGGGTAAACAACATTTTTGAGTCTTGAGTCAGTAAAATCCTAACAGTTGAAGGGACATTGTGTATTAGAGGATGAGAAGGGCTTAATTGGGAGGAGGAGGTTGCAGGGGGACCATGACCAGAAGCCAAAACGAAAGTAAGCAGAGGAAACTGTTGCAGTCTGTCAGACACCAGGTAAAAAATAAGGGGTTAGATATATATAAAGGATTTTAAATAGAGTATTTTTATTATTTTCTTCACTTTCCTAACCCATAGACCCCAACATCCACCTTTCATTTTGTCAAAAAAAGGAGAGTTTCCTTAAAGATTATCAGTGGTAAATACGGGAAAGGAATCTAGGCTGTCTCTGGAGGTTTTTAGAAAATCCTGCTGAGAACATGCGAGTAACGTATCATTAAGTTCATTATCATTATCTTGAGGGAATGGGTAGCAAGCGTTGATATTTTTCAGAACAAACTCAAGGCCTATCCATGATGTACCTAATCAGAATGCCTGGGAATGAAGTCTGAGCATCTTATTTGTAAGCAACCTTATAAGTGATTTGGATGTATAGTAAAGTTTGAAAAGTGCAACTATGATGTGTTATTTATTGTACTTTCTTCACTTATTGTTATTAAGACAATCAACCGTATGAACAAATTATGGAAAGAAGTGAAGCTACAATATCCACATTTAATGATTGGCATCAATATTGTTATTGTTATCTTTGAAATTTGTTCTTTAATATATCTGTATTTTCCCAAATGACCCATTAAAAATTATACTACTGAGAAGGAAGTAGTTCATCTAAGTAACTTTATTATCAAGTTTAACTAAGGGTCTAGTGAATATAATAATAGAATTAAATATTAAGCCTACCTACCTGGGCAGGATTCCTAACATCCTGTGAGAATAAAATATTTTATATTCTTCAAAAGTTTATATTTCATCATGTGAAAAAATATGGAGGTTACTTCATAACATTTTGATGAAATTTCCCAGACAATTATTACACTAAATCATTTAGTCAATTTTTAAGTGACAAGAGCATATCAAAACTAAACCAACTCTTTTCCATCGTATTTATCATCTTTCGAGTTTGGGATTTTACAGTTATAATGATATACATGTTAGCCTTAATAACTTTAAAAGGTGTTAAATGCAAAGATATTCTTGCCTCTGGGAAACAGTGATGTAACTTTCTAGAAAATAACGTATCAAATTGGATCCATATTTCCCACTTTTTAAAATCTATGCTTATAAGAAATATATGAAAAACCAGTCGTATGGCTATATAGCTATTATATACATTAGTCAATTTTTTATCACTATTTCGCTTTATTCATATTTTAAGCTTTCCCTTTTAGGGATTTTTTTTAATCGTTAAGATCTTTGTGCCATTAAAGGGTGAGGAAATGGTTCAAGGAGAGTCAGTAATATACATATTCTTGCAATAGGCAGGAGGTGGCTAAGCAGGTTTTAAGTGTACCATAATTATTCGCATTATAACATGTTCTGTATCACTTATTAAAATTAAAAGTGATTGCAGAGTTAAATGTTCACTCTGCTACTGGCATCCTCTGAATTGCCTATTATCTTTGGATTTTTCTGTATGATACTTGCATAATCACCTTTTACATACACAAATAAGTTACTGAGTCTCTGTGTTGGTAGTCATGAAAACAAATTTTAATTGAGTTTGGCATGTCAAAACCCTTTCTTGGGTTTTATGTTTGATGTAGCATGCCACATTTTCAATGAAAAAAAAAGGGACAAAAAACTGCCTGCTTGCATACTTATTACACATTCTCAGTTAGTGAGATTTTGTTATACAGGCAGTAGCCTTATTATTTTTTACACCTGCACTTTGATATCACAGTGGTTCATTGTCAATCGACGTAATGTATCAGAAGTGGCACAGCTAATGAGCGCACAGTTGCCTTCAGTTCATTTTACCTCAAGAAACCCTACTGGGGAATAGGCTATAAAAACTGGGGGAGGGTTTCTGACATTTTTAAATGTCATATGTCAATCCTACATTGTAGTGGCTGTGAAGCACTATATTCTGATGGTATCATAGCCATATGATAGGCTTTTTTTTACTAGGGGGCAATTTTTTTTTATTATTATTATTATACCCCTAAAGAAAGTTGTGGGGTGTGTGTGAGAGAGAGAGAAATACAGAGATTTTTCTTTTTAAGTTAATTGTAAGCTTTTAGGCTTGTGTACATAAATTAGGAAAGATTGGTCATTTTATTAATATAAATTAGTAGAGACAAAATTTTTTTGACTGAAAGTAAAAAAAAAAGTGATATGAAAACTTAAATTCTGCTTTTCTATTGTTAAATCCAAAGAATATTTTGATCTTAGAATGATAGTAATTGTAATATTTTCTCATTCCATGTATTTAAATTGGGATTTTCTTTGAAAGAGTAAAAAGTCAGGACATTTTATTTAAACTTGGCCTTATTTTAAGGTATGTGTATTAAAAAAAAAAAAAAAAACTTTTTCATGTTGTTGTTGTTAGGTGCCGTTGAGTTGGTTCTGACTCATAGCAACCCTATTCACAACAGAAAAAAACACTGCCCAGTCCTGCACCATCCTTACAATCATTGTTATGCCTGAGCCCATTGTTGCAGCCACTGTGTCAGTCCACCTCATTGACGCTCTTCCTCTTTACGCTGACCCTGTACTTTGCCAAGCATGATGTCCTTCTGCAGAGACTGATCCCTCCTGACAACATGTCCAAAGTATGTAAGATGCAGTCTTGCCATCCTTGCTTCTAAGGAGCATTCTGGTTGTACTTTTTCCAAGACAGATTTATTCGTTCTTCTGGTATATTCAATATTCTTCACCAACACCATAATTCAAAGGCGTCAATTCTCTTTCGGTCTTCCTTATTCATTGTCCAGCTTTCGCATGCATATGATGCGATTGAAAATACCATGACTTGGGTCAGGTGCACCTTAGTCTTCAAGGTGACATCTTTGCTCTTCAATACTTTAAAGAGTTCCTTTGCAGCAGATTTACCCAATATAATGTGTCTTTTGATTTCTTGACTGCTGCTTTTCCATGGGTGTTGATTGTGGATCCAAGTAAAATGAAATCCTTGACAACTTCAGTCTTTTCTCCATTTATCATGAGGTTGCTCATTGGTCTAGTCATGAGGATTTTTGTTTTCTTTTGTTGAGGTGCAATCCGTACTGAAGGCTGTGGTCTTTGATCTTCATTAGTAAGTGCTTCAAGTCCTCTTCCCTTTCAGCAAGCAAGGTTGTGTCATCTGCATGACGCAGGTTGTTAATGAGTCTTCCTCCAATCCTGATGCCCCATTCATCTTCATATAGTCCACTTCTCGGATTATTTGCTCAGCATACAGATTGAATAGGTATGGTGAAAGAATACAACCTTGGCGCACACCTTTCCTGACTTTAAACCGATCAGTATCCCCTTGTTCTGTCCGAACAACTGCCTCTCTATCTATGTAAACGTTCCTCATGAGCACAATTAAGTGTTCTGGAATTCCCATTCTTCGCAGCGTTATCCATAGTTTGTTATGATCTACACAGTCAAATGCCTTTCATAGTCAATAAAACACAGGTAAACATCCTTCTGGTATTCTCTGCTTTCAGCCAGATCCATCTGACATCAGCAATGATATCCCTGGTTCCCTGTCCTCTTCTGAAACTGGCCTGAATTTCTGGCAGTTCCCTGTCGATATACTGCTGCAGCCGTTTTTGAAAGATCTTCACCAAAATTTTGCTTGCGTGTGATATTAATGATATCGTTCTGTAATTTCCACATTTCGGTTGGATCACCTTTCTTGGCAATAGGCATAAATACGGATCTCTTCCAGTCAGTTGGCCAGGAAGCTGTCTTCCATATTTCTTGGCATAGACGAGTGAGCACCTCCAGCGCTGCATCCGTTTGTTGAAACATCTCGGTTGATATTCCATCAATTCCTGAAGGCTTGTTCTTCACCAATGCCTTCAGAGAAGCTTGGACTGCTTCCTTCAGTACCATCGGTTCCTGATCATATGCTACCTCTTGAAATGGCTGAACGTCAGCTAATTCTTTTTGGTATAATGATTCTGTGTATTCCTTCCATTTTCTTTTGATGCTTCCTGAGTTATTTAATATTTTCCCCATAGACTCCTTCACTATTGCAACTCGAGGCTTGAATTTTTTCTTCAGTTCTTTCAGCTTGAGAAACACTGAGCACGTTCTTCCCTTTTGGTTTTTCATTTCAAGCTCTTTGCTGGAAATGTCATTATGTCATTGTAGTGCTTTGCTTTGTCTTCTTGAGCCGCCCTTTGAAATCTTCTGTTCAGCTCTTTTACTTCATCAATTCTTCCTTTTGCTTTAGCTGCTCAACGTTCGAGAGCAATTTTCAGAGTCTCCTCTGACATCCATCTCAGTCTTTTCTTTCTTTCCTGTCTTTTCAATGACCTCTCGCTTTCTTCATGGATGACGTCCTTGATGTCATTCCACAACTCGTCCAGTCTTCGGTCACCAGTGTTCAATGCCTCAAATCTATTCTTCAGATGGTCTCTAAATTCAGATGGGATATACTCAAGGTCATATTTTGGCTCTCGTGGACTTGCTCTGATTTTCTTCAGTTTCAGCTTAAACTTGCATATGAGCAATGGATGGTCTATTCCACAGTTGGCCCCTGGCCTTGTTCTGACTGATGATTTTGAGCTTTTCCATCGTCTCTTTCCACAGATGTAGTCAATTTAATTTCTGTGTGTTCCACCTGGCGAGGTCCATGTGTATAGTCGCTGTTTATGCTGGTGAAAGAAAGTATTTGCAGTGAAGAAGTTGTTGGTCTTGGGAAATTCTATCATTCGATCTCCAGCATTGTTTCTATCACCAAGGCCATATTTTCCAACTACTGATCCTTCTTGTTTCCAACTTTTGCATTAAAATCACTAGTAATTATCGATGCATCTTGAATGCATGTTCGATCTTTGGCCCTAATGGTTGGTGCGTATATTTGAATAATAGTCGTATTAACCGGTCTTCCTTGTAGGCGTATGGATATTATCCTATCACTGACAGCAGTGTACTTCCGGATAGATCTTGAAATGTTCTTTTTGACGATGAATGTAACACCATTCCTCTTCAAGATGTCATTCCCAGCATAGTAGACTATATGATCTTCCAATTCGAAATGGCCAATACCAGTCCATTTCAGTTCACTGATGCCTAGGATATCAATGTTTATGTGTTCCATTTCATTTTTGACGATTTCTAATTTTCCTAGATTCATACTTCATACATTCCAGATTCTGATTATTAATGGATGTTTGTAGCTGTTTCTTCTCATTTTGAGTCGTGCCACATCAGCAAATGAAGGTTCCAAAAGCTTTACTCCATCCATGTCATTAAGGTTGACTCTACTTTGAGGAGGCAGGTCTTCCCCAGTCATCTTTTGAGTGTCTTCCAACCTGGGGGCTCATCTTCCACCACTATGTCGGACAGTGTTCCGGTGCTATTCATAACGTTTTCACTGGCTAATACTTTTCGGAAGTAGACTGCTGGGTCCTTCTTCCTAGTCTGTCTTAGTCTGGAAGCTCAGCTGAAACCTGCCCTCCATGGGTGACCCTGCTAGTATCAGAATATCAGTGGCATAGCTTCCAGCATCACAGCAACACACAAGCCCCCACAGTACGACAAAATGACAGACATGTGGGGGTTGATGGTATGAGGTGTTAATTTAGTCAGTATTCCTCAATGTATGAGGGTTTGGACTTGTGAATAAAGGAAATTGCATTATTAATTGTAGAATAATGACTGTATTTTCATTTTTATTTCTTTAAAGACTTTATGGACCACCCGTTGTCTTGTGAGAACTTAAAAATTACCATCTAAGAATATGATAGCAAAAGGTGTGGTAGAGTATTTTCAGTTCTATAATGTTTTTATTTTTAAACTGGTCAATTTACTATTCAAATATACTTATTTTTCAGTGGGCTTATTTTAAAATTGAAAATTTTTTTCCTTTGAGACGAATTGTATGTGCGTGTGTGTGTGTGTGTGTTTACTGTTGTCAGAGAGATCCTTGAATGGCTCATTTTGAGCTCTATTCTGGCCAGGCAGAAAGCAGAGAGAGAAAAGGGAATTACTTATATAAACACTGAGGCTCTGTAATACTGTGGTGTAGGGCAAAATAATAATAACACAGTTAAACGAGATTCAGGAAGCCTTCAGATCTACCAACATTTTTTATTAGAAACATTTCTTGACCGGTCAGCATCTTCCAGTGTCTCTTCTTCCCAATTTGACTTGGGTTACCCTCCATGTTATTGCCTCTATTACTAAGAACAATACTACCCTGCAATTATGTAATGTCTTACTGTTGTCGGGGCACCTTCTCACAATAATCCCTGCTACAAACTCATGCAGCAAGAGGCAAGCATTATTTTTTTTTTTTAATTTCAGAGATCTGACTTGTCTTCATTTCATGTAACTGATAAGTAGCAGGACCAGGAGTCTATCATGATTTTTATTATTTCTAGCCAAGTACTCTTTCTACCATGCCAAGCATTTGCCGCATAAATATATTCAGATTTTTTCCCATTTATGTAATATTTATATAAACTTAGCAATTTGTAACTTGAAGGAAAAATGAAGCTTATTAAATATCATCTGGGCTAAATAGATGTCTATTATCTGGGCCCTGTTTTCTAGACATGATCTAATATTGATTCAATATTTCATGACGATCATTCAAACAATATGGTGAGAAATCAATTGCTTTCTAAAATCATGATGGTATTAGGATACAGCTTTAGAGTGACTCTGTAGCCAGGCCTCACCTGGTGACTCAGGTGCCTGACACACTGGGAATTCCTGTCCCATTTTACCAGGAACAAGTTAGGTAAGGGTACAAGGAAGCCTCACAATAGGAAAATTATCACACCTCCCTCCCCCTCCTCTTGTTGTTATTAGGTGTCCTCAAGTCGATTCCAACTCATAGCCACCTCATGTTTATGGAGTAGAACTGCCCCATAGACTTTTCTTGGGTATAATCTTTATAGAAGCAGATTGCCAGGTCTTTCTCCCATGGAGCAGGTGGGTGGGTTCAAACCACCAACCTCTCAGTTAGCAGCCAAGTGCCTAATCAGTTGCTCTATCAGGGCTCCTTACTAGGACCCACTTATTGCTTTTAATAACTACATTAGAATTGTGCAATATAATGAAATCTAGCGAAAGGACAATGGAAACACAAGTTGTTTTAGTTGTGATAACTCCTTCAAACAGCCAAGCTGAATATTCCAGTTTATAGGACCCCAAATCTTCTTTATAATTCAATGAATGCATAGTTCTAATTTTTTAAATCTCCCACTCTAAAATGTGAACTTGACTTTTTGTGATATTTTTTACTGAAAAGGCCATTTTGGGGGGATTCTAAAACCATATTTACTAATAAATTCTAAAGCTTGGAATATTTTAGTGCATTTGTTTATGTTTTAAGAGGGGGTTGCTTGCTTCTTTTAGGTTACAATGGAAAATCATCTGTATATATGGACTTCTTATATTGACTAAACATACTATTTTCTTTTTTAATGATATTTAGTTTTAAGATTTCTAATTTCATATCTTAAATTTATGCTCATACATCCGTTTTGAGATATCGCTGTAAAAATTGTAAAATATAACTTGAAAAGATTTAGAAAATTTCTGTTTTAAGCCTCAAATGCTATTTCTGTTAAAACTAAATAGAAACAGCAAGCACCTAGAGATTTTGTGTTGTGAAAGTTGGGCCTTAATTGTTTTTCTTCTTTTTTGTTATCAACTTGTCTCCCTACCAATATGTATATATGTAACTGTGTGTTAGTTGAATCTATGAGTCGTTTTAACTTTTCTAGCATTGAACCTGTTCACATGAGTGGCTTCTTTTCAAAAGTTCAGAATAATATTAGTTTTATTTAAAAATGCAGTTGCTACCTGACAGACAGAGCTTGTTGCTGTTCCATCATCTAAAAATAATTATAAGTTATAACTTTCATTTCCTTTAAATGAAGAAGGCAATGATTTGAAAATATCTTTTTCTCATAAATGCTGAAAACAAGAACTTTGTTTTTTGGCAGTATTGTTATAAATAATCTCCCTAAACCATTAACTATAAATGTGTTGTTAGAGACGTGCCAAGAGTAGACAACCCATTAAATTTCCTTTGTTTAAAACAATCTAGTTCTGTTGTTGGGTGAGACAATTTATTCATACAATCTTATAAAAATCATATTTAATAAAGGACAATCCAAGGCAAAGAGAAAAAAATGTCTTTATCCATAAGCAACCAGATGAGAAATAGATTTTTATTCAGTCAGATCCTTTTAGTCAATGAAACAGCATTTTCATGCATATTGCACTCAAGTGATAATTAATATAGTCTAATTCAGGACATGATGCCTGAATTGACGTACTGTCATCGATACCCCATGTTAAAATCAAACCTTGACAGGGGTTTAACACCCCGGAACAGGTCATCATATGATAATACTCTTTGCCTCTCAGTATTTGTCTTCAACCAAGCAAAGTAATACAAGATGGGGTAAAAAAAAAAAAAAAAAGGAAATAATTACAAACGAAGACTGACGCGGGCTGTGAATAGAACATATGTTAGGCTAGGCAGAGGCATCAGTGAATTATATCATTTCATGATGAAGCGGCACTGGGGCTGAACGGGCCTATTTTAAACCTTGATGTATTTTATCTCTACTGTATTTGGACTGTCATCTTTGGAGAAAGACTTGGTGTAATTGAGAGTCAACTCCAATCTGCATGACTTGAGCATAAAGTGGGGGCCAGATGAGCATGGCTATGGAGACAAGGGAAGCTTCTAATAAGATAAAATGAACAATCATTTTTTATGCTTTACAGTTACAGATGAATTCTGTGAAATACAGTTTTCAGAGTTACTGTTTACAAACATCATTCATAGTACAAAGTTTGGGAAATGTTTTAATAATTAAGATATTATAGGAAACCACCTCATTTTAATGTTTATTTTAAGGGATTAGAATCAAAACCTGTTTCATATTAGGCTTTCCTTGTGGAAACCTATTAGACATAATCAGCATAGTTTGATTATAATGTGTTTTCATTATATTTGATTTGATTTGGCTATTTCACTAAAATCTTGTCATTTTTGCACATATTAAGTTAAACACCCTTTAATACCCACTCACATGATCCCTTCTTTCATGAAATTTATGTCGATAACTTCTGCCAGAAGAAATTGCTCCTTTCTCTGAATACTTTAAGCACTTAGCCCCACAATTGTGTTCCGTATTTCATAGTGCTTTCTGTTTTAACTACACGTGTACAGATCTCATCTACTCAACTGAAATGTAAGTCCTCAAGGGCACAAGCAGTAAGCTCACCTTGTGCATCTGCCATAGAGCCAGGTACATCATGTTGTATAGCAGGTACTTAGCAATGTTTGTTAGATGAATAAATATTTTCAAATCTGTTGAAAAATATCTTTTTAAAGTTTTGAAAACAAAGGTGTCACTTTGATGAGTAATGTGCACCTGACCCAAGCCACAGTCTTTTCAAATGCATGCAAAAGTTAGTTAGTGAAAAAGGAAGACAGTAGAAGAATTAATGTATTTGAACTGTGGTGTTGGTAAAGAATATTGTGTATACTGTGGATTGCCAGGAGAATAAACAAATCAGTCTCAGAAGAAATACAACCAGAATGCTCCTTAGAAGCGAAGATGGTAAGACTTCAACTCGCTTACTCTGGACACATCATCAGAAAAGACCAATCACTAGAAAAGGACATCATGGTTGGTAGAGTGAAGGTCAAACTAAAATAAGGGAAACCCTCAATGAGATGGATTGACACAATAGCTGCAACACTGGACGCAAACATACCAACAACATGAAAATGAAACGGGACCAAGCAACATTCCATTCTCTTATACGTAGGGTTGCCATGAGATGAAGCTAACTTGGCAGTGACTAAAAATAATATCTATCTAATATAAAAATATATATATATAGATAATAGATAGGTAGATAGATAATATCTATTAGGTTTGTGAATAGTTCAGAATTCTTACACTCATCTCTTTCCAACTAATCAATCAACATTGCTTTGTCTGGTTTGAAAAACTACTAAATGTCTATCCAACACTAAGATGGGGACTATAGAGCTAGGGATAAAACTGAGTATGAACAGTTACCACTAATATCTATATAATCTACACTTGTTTTCTATCTGTAAACTTACTTCGTAACTTACTAGAAATTCAGCAAGAAGTAGCATTAACTCGATCCAAATTTCTTAGTGGTCCAAAAGTAGAATAAGAAAAAAACTCACTGCCATTGAGTTGATTCTGACTCATAGCAACCCTATAGGACAAAGTAGAACTGCCCCATAGGGTTTCTGAGGAGCGCCTGGTGGATTCGAACTGCCAACTTTTGGTTAGCAGCCATAGCTCTTAACGACTACGCCACCAGGATTTCCAAAAGTAGAATAGGCTATATAAAATGTTAGTGCTAAAGATGGTGAGAAAAACACTGTAACTCAGTATTAGGTCTAGCCAAGTGATGTTTTCTCTGTCACCCAGCTATTAATTCTCTATGAACAGTAAAGCCTGTCTATATAGAAGACCAGTAAATTTCAGCCTGCCCCATGACAATGAGTTTCACTGAGTCCATCAAGTAGGGAGCTTGATGCTTCTCTCTTTACATTCCCCTGCCCTCCTCTCTCTTCCTTTCTCCTTCCCCTACAATGGGCTACTGTCAAATCTTTACTTGCCCACCTATAACAGAGAAGTTGTTATTCTGGCTAATGGCTTGGAAGAACAGTTAGCAAATTCAAAATTGTTCTGAAATACATAGTTAGTATTTTGTTTTGCCGCGGCCTTTGAACTTCATTCTTTCTTTTGGCAAATGCAAGCAGCTATTACTACTGTTTTCAGATTCTGGAAGGTTTTATATAAACTTTAATATGATTGATAAATTAAATTATTACTGTTTCCTGTTGCAGAGTAGTCTACATCTAGCAACAGTATGTGTTTATGCTCATTGCCTTTAAAATATAACTGACACATATTGTTACTACCTTATTTTGAAAGCTTTGCAAAGACCAATTATCTGATTTTCTTAAAACTTGGATAGTCAATATATTTAATTTAAATAAATTAATGTATATTAGTAATGGGACAGTTGACTAGGATCAGATTGCAATATTTATATATATATAAAAAAAGCATATATATATGTATATATATAATTTGGGAAATAGTTCTCATTTCTTGGGAAAATGCCTTATAATATCAAAATGAATAACTAGATGTTGTTATAATTTTAACATAGTTCAGGTTTAAAATAAGGTTAATATATATGCACATTTAGAAAAAAAAATTAGATTTAAATCTTTACAGAGGAAGAAAGTTCTACAACCTTAGTGTATGACATCTTTTTTTAAAAATTGTACTTTAAGTAAAAGTTTACAAATCAGGTCAGTCTCTCATAGAAAAATTTATATACACCTTGCTATTTACCTAGTTGCTCTCTACAATCCTCTCCGTCCTGTATTCCCGTGTCCATTCAACCAGCTTCCGTCCCCTCTGCCTTCTCATCTCTCCTCCAGACAGGAGCTTCCCTCCAGACAGGTTGCTGTTTTGGGCTAAGAGAAAGTCTGGGGACCATGACCTTCGGGGTCATTCTAGTCTCAGTCAGACATTAAGTCTGGACTTATTATGAGAATTTGAGCTCTGCATTCCACTGCTCTCCTGCTCCATCAGGGATTCTCTGTCGTGTTCCCTGTCAGGGCAGTCATTTGTTGTAGCCAGGCACCATCTAGTTCTTCTGGTCTTAGGCTAATGTATTCTCTAATTTATGTGGCCCTTTTTGTCTCTTGGGTTCATAATTACCTTGTGTCCTTGGTGTTCTTCATTCTCTTTTCCTCTGGGTGGGTTGAGACCAATTGATACATCTTAGATGGCCGCTTGCTAGCATTTAAGACCTCAAACACCACACACCAAAGTGGGATGCAGAATGTTTTCTTAATGTATTTTATTATGCCAATTGACCTAGATGTCCCCTGAAACCATGGTCCACAAACCCCCACCCCTGCTACGCTGGCCTTCAAAGCATTCGGTTTATTCGGGAAACTGCTTTGCTTTTGGTTTAGTCCAGTTCTGCTGACCTCTCCTGTATTATTTGTTGACTGTATGACATCTTTTATCTGAGCATTTAAATTACTTTGAAAATGATTATACATACATTAACATGTGTAGACTGGTTAAAATATTTTATTAAGTGAGATACTATGTGTGCTAGGTTATGATACCAATTTTGTTACTTAAGTTCTTAGCAATTTGGTTATATATTTATAAAATGTAACAAGGAGTCTTTGCAAATATATATAGTAATTTTTCCCCAATTGTCTGTTTTTAATCATTTTAACTTGATCAGTTGTCCATAAAAAAAATCAAAAGAAAGTTTTATTTTAGGTATGTATCTCTTTTTCAGATGACAAACAGATGGAAATGTTTAGCAATTTTTACCAAGAAAAGCTGAAATAGTTCCTTGTTCTAATACCTTTCAAAAATAATCTCCTTTCACTTAAGCTCCCAAGTCATTTATACTTTCATAATTATTATTAGTACCATATCTCTGCCTTTTTTTAATCTCTGCCTTTAGTATTAAACTTTTAAGTGTTAAAATATAATTCACGTTAGAAATTCCAAATCATTAAGGAGAGTAGTAGAATTCACCTTAACAATTTAATAGATGTGAATTTGAGTAATGCTATATATAAACCTGAAGCAAGAAGGATTTACATGTATGCTCATTACAATGTAAGACTGAATCCACAGTTATCCAGCCTGTGTCCAATCCTTTGGAAATTTTATAGTTTGGCTTTTATGGAAGTTTCCCCAGTAACCAGAGAAAAAAAATGAAAGTGCTCTTAAAACTGACTGGAAACAAACAAAAACGAACCTTTTGCTTTGTAGGCGGTATGCGATATGCTGCAGAAAAAGTTGTGAGTCTATGCAATTGAGTTTGTGTGATTTGGGGGTTACCTTACCCTGTTACCTACCCTCACAGCTGATAAAGAAGGAAAACCTGGATTGTACCAAATATTTTTCTGTGGGAGAATCTTTGTATCTTCATAAATACCTCATCAGCTGATACCCGAGATGCTGAAATATAAAATGAACATATTCAAAGAAATCTCACAACTGATACTTCTTGGAAGAAGGCAGATCATCAAATCAAAAGCTAAAATACTCAAAAGAATCTGATTTGGGCATTTCTGTAGATTCAGAACCTACCTAATCTGCCTCCGTGTACCAGGGAGAGAAATCTACATGAATGAGGTCTGAGAAAGGAGGGTGAAAAGAAAAATCAGTAACAGACCAAATCAACCAAATAACCTGGAACTTGGAAATAAAATACAAAAATTCCTTATGGTAATTCAAATGAGTACTTTCAATTCCAAAATAAAAGTGCTTAAATCTCACAAAAGCGAGCGTTGCCCTCAAAATTCTATACATGCTCAACCTTGGCTTTCTCTGAGCTGATGGTAACTTGAGATGACAATTTCCACTAGTCTTCTAAGTTGTGTATTTTTTGTCATAGTTAAGCTACAGAAGAAACTAATAGCATTAGTCAATTTCGTACCTTTCTTATTTAAGTCAGTGGTATACCTAGCACATTTGAAACCTGGAGCAGATAATTTTTAACAACTGCTTCTATACAACAAAATTATTTTCAGCAAGAATCATAAAGTGAAACTATTAATAATAGTGACAATGTCCAAGTTGGACATATATAAGGAGCACTGGTAGCACAGTGGTTAAGTGCTCAGCTGCTAACTGAAAGATTGGCCCAACCATAAGCCGTTCCGTGGGAGAAAGACGTGGCAGTCTACTTCTGTACAGATTACAGCCGTGGAAACCCTAGGGGGCAGTTCTACTCTGTCTTATAGGGCCACTATGAGTCAAATCGACTCAGCAACGGCTTTGATTTTCATTTTTGGTTGGACATAGTGAAAATTTTCTTTTGTTGAACTTCGAGTATATTATCATGACAGTAAAAATGATAAATAATAAAATAAATGCTTTGGCACTAAAAGAGGAAACAAGTAAGGGATTAATACTTTTCAACTGATGTATTTTTTGTAAAAAAAGGAAAAAAAAAACCCTGCGTTTGGGTCAATCACGGTAATAAATATTTGATGTTATAATTTTTGTTATTGAATCTTTAGTTCTATAGATGTTTAAATTTTTAGCACAAATAAAAACTTCAAGTGGTCATATAGACCTAAAGATAATTATTAGAGTTGTCGAAGAAATAATAGGAAATCCTGGCCGCCTAACAGTTAAGAGCTACGGCTGGCTAACCAAAAGGTCGGCAGTTCGAATCCACCAGAGGCACTCCTTGGAAACCATATGGGGCAGTTCTACTCTGTCCTATAGGGTCGCTTTGAGTCAGAATCGACTCGACGGCAACGGGTACGGGTAAGAAATAATAACTCTTCTGAACTTTTTTTTTTTTTAGCAAACAACTGAAAGCATTTAAAAGAGTATAGAAAATAACGTTACTGTAATTCTGTCCTCCACCAATGGCCTTTTCCAACACTCCATTACTCAAAAGGATACAGGAAAAGATAGAAGGACAAGGACACAAGCTCTACAATTCCGTCTGTAACAACAGATCCCTAGAATCAGTAGTAGGTCAGGTAATGGGTAGGGGTTAACTAGTATAACACCCATCCACTGGGTGCTGTCACTGTGATTTGAGCCAAATTCAGCTCACAGCTGGGATAAGCTTCTAATTCAGACAGCCTTTCAGCATTGAAACCATTAATTGCTGAAGAAATAACAAATATTTTCCCTCCTTCTTAAAATGCAATTCTAACAAGTGGCTGGTAGATTTGCAATTATCCTTATATTTAAATAATCTCTGGTGACTGTCAGAACAGTCCAGGTTCCACAACTCTTGACAAGCACAAAACCTGTAGCAGCTTTCACAGAATTGGCACGTTGTGTGACTTGGCAAACAGGGTGTTTAAAGCTGTTTTTACAAAAGTTTTCATTATTTTTACAAAAGCTTCTACAGAATTCAAGCTTTTTTTTTTTTCACATTTCAAACATATGTGTGTTTTGTTTATGGCCAGATAAATCCAAAGGAAAAATAGGAAAATATATCAAGTTATTTGCTAAATCTCCACTCAGTTAGGTGTGCATTCATAAGACTTGTAACTAGAGCCATAGATAATATCTCTATTCATATTAGCCAAATGGACCCCTAATTTCTCCAGCTCAAAATTTTCTCCCAGTGTCTATGTTGTACAGCCTCTGCTCCTTCATTGCAGCTGTCTAGTGCATACATCTGGATCTCTATTTAAAATTGACTTGATAATAGTTTTAATTTTTTTATTTTATAACTTTTTCTTAAAGACAGCCTCCAATCCCATTTTTAACCCCCTTAATCTTACCTCTTCCTGAGGATTAGGAAATTAATTTAAACCAGAGAAAGGAAAAAACAATCTAGGTGAACATTTCATATACCTGAAAAGGTTGACAATGAACTTTTACAGGGATGCTAAAGATTTGAGTGGAAGCCCTGAGTAGTAAAAACAGTTAATACACTTGTCTTCTAACAAAAAGGTTAGAGGTTCAAGGCCACCCAAAGTCATGACCTCAGAAGAAAGGCTTGCAATCTACTTGTGAAAAATCAGCCATTGAAAACCCTATGGAGCACAGTTGTACTCTGAAACATGATGTATCGACTCAATGGCAATTGGTTTATAAAGTTGAGTGGGGACTGCTGTTGGATGATCACACCCATCTGCTTGCTGGCTCACTGCCTCACTGCCTCACTTCCTGCTTCCAGCTGCCACAGCTCCCTCAGTTCTATCACTTTAGGCACCTCCTTCCAGAAACTATAGGTGAAAGCATGGTGGGGCTGACCCAAGGGCCTTTAGCCATTTTTTCAGAGGAGCTTTACAAGGGAGCTGTAGGAATAGACATGACCTGTGGCCTTTAAACCTTCCTTTCTTCTATGATCTTGGCTAAAGTTGCTGAGATGTATGGCCCACTAGACCTCCTTTCAGAAGGCTCCAGCTAGTTGAGTGCCCTAAGAACAAGGTCATCTTAAGGATGTCTGATGGATTTCTGGAGTAGTGGCTTCAGAAACACCATGACAGATTGAGTCACATTTTAGCCACATGACACTGCCTGGCACTACCATTAAGCTAATTTTTTGAATTCATCATTTAGTCATAACTACTAAATTTTTTAATTTAGTGTACATTTCTAGAAATTCATTGAACGGAAAACTGATATTTCACAAATTCTTTTATTAAGAGGTTAAGAAGTGAGGTTACCCTTAATTAATAATTTTTTTTTTTCTTTTTGGCTTCCAGATATATTTTTGAAAGGAAAGAAAGCCTTCTTTTAATTCATAATTTTTCAGGCACTTGAAATTTTAACATAAGACATACATAAACCCATTGCCATCGAGTCGATTCTGACTCATAGCGACCTATAGTACAGGGTAGAATTGCCCTGTAGGGTTTCCAAGAAGTACCTGGTAGCTTCAAACTGCTGGCTTTTTGGTTAGCAGCCATAGCTCTCAACCACTAGACGGCCAGGGTTTCCATATATAGGACTCTTGTATGTATATATATTTTTAAAAATCTTGACTTCACAACTGTTGAGCATGTATCTTAGTTCTGCAGAAAAACTATACTTGTTTTCCAAATAGAAGGAAAATATCGGAGCTGAATTAGGTGCCCATTTTTATTCATAAGATGATAATTCAGTGAAGGTGTAGGATTTGGCAAGTCAAGACTCAGGAAAGACTGCTTGCTTAAGTGTTCTACTGAAGTGCTGATTGCCTTTTACATGTAAAGATAACCCTGTAGACCTTTGTTTGGATGTTATCTGCAAAGGGTGATGTGTATAACATTTCTACCTACAGGTAATCTGAAGACTGATCCATATAACTTTTGTAGCTAGAGGTGATGTTGGTAGAGGTAGTTTAATAATATTCTATGCCTGCTGCGTGCCAAGTGGTGGTAGAGATGTTATGTACATTATCTCATTTCATCTTTCTAACAACCATTTGAAGTATAGGTATTATCCTATTCAACATAAGGGGAAGCTGAAGTGCAGAGAAAAGAAATTATTTCCTAGGAGTATACATGGCTAGTAAAAATGGCGCTATGCCAAATCCTATTCTAGACGAATGAAAGCCTGGGATGCTGGATCTGAGCTGAGCACAGGAACACATGGGACTGGCCTATCGGCTCTAGTGGTCGGAGCCCAGGATGACTCCAGAGGAGAGGCAAAATAGAGGGTCAAGGAGCAATTTCCCTGAATACTGGTCCCTATCACCAGGTCACAGGCCTCCACAGATGAGCCAGAATTTCACTCCACCACCATCTGGCTCCAAAGCTTGTTATTCCCTCTGTGATTTGTGAAGCATCCACTAGGTGGATACTATGGTACTATGGGATACAGAGATGAGTAGGACATGTTCCTGCCTCAGAGAACCTGTGGTCCAAAGGGGGAGATCAACACTTAAACAGATCTTAATCATATGTGGCGTATGGTCATTGTAGGCATGTACAGAGTTGTCAAGGAGCAAAGACCTATGGAGGTGCAATCAGGAAAGGCTTCTTGAAGATTTACCTGAGCTGAATTTTGAATAATAAGCAGTAACTAAACACACACGCACATACACACAAACAGTTTGTCAACCTTAATATGCTCTCTTGTCCAAGTCTGCTAATCAGAAAGAAAGATAAGGAACAGATGACTGTTGTTAGCACTCAGTATTTTCCTTGGCTTGACTTTGTAACCATGTTGACACTACACTTGCTCTACCCCTGTCCTCAGCAACATGCTGACTTCTTGATTAAGGGTTTCCATTTTGTTATCAGTGCATTAGGCAACGTGCCACTCAGGTAGCAGAATTTGATTATAGTTTTCATCTTTTCTTTCTCAATTGCTGTAGGTTTTTTCTGGTGTTGGCTGATATGTGACCTTAGCAGCTTTTGATGTAGAAAAGTTTTCTTGAGAGCTAGCAGGGTGGACTAACCCCCACCCCCTGCCCTTAGCGTCTGTTTTTTTTTTATACTTTCTGACCCTGGCTGTGTGTGCTATGGTAAAGGCTAAGCCTGTGATTATAGGGCTGCTTTTTTTTTTTTTATCTCAGAGCTGTGAGGAGTGCATCAAAAGTGATGCCATCAGCTCTGGCGTGACTAATCATTACCTAACGGACTCTTCAGTCTTAATAGCTTTTTCAGCCCAGTTAAACCTGGGCAATAACCAAAGAAGTCTAAGCCTGCGGACAAACTTTAGTTAAATCCTTTCACAAGGTCAACATATAGACAATAACTAGCTTCATCATTGACTTCCTAAAACCATATTGTTTGTTCAAGAGAGTTTAGTTGCCTCTCTGTTTGTGGTAAGGTATTTCAGTATGCAAAACTCATGTTCAATATGGGTAGTTTTGCATTTTTCTTAATATATCTGGTTAGAGACATTATTAAGTATATTTAAGAAAATGAGATTGGACTAGACTTCTTCAATAGTAATGGTAGGAAATTGATAGTCAGATTAAAATCTAAAGAACATACAAATATCTGAGTTTTTTTTTAAATATCTGTTTTTTGAATTATTTATTGTTCATTTAACAAATATTATTCATTGCCTACTGCATACCCAACATTGCTCTGGGGACTTGGGATACATCAGTGCACAAAATAATACACAAAAGTTCCTGCCTTTAATGCATTTATATTCTAGAATTTTCTCCTATTTGGAGAAGTCAACAACTAGTTCAGTAAGTAGTTCAATTCCTGGGGGATAAATTCATGTAAATTACCTATACAGCTGTTGATTTTATTTATTTCACCAGTTAGACAATCTTTATATAATGCCTCAAATTTTTTTTTATTCTTTTGCATTTATTAGTTCACTTAACAAGTATATGTTGAGCACCACTGAGTGCTGAACACCAGCGAATATATAATATTGAAACCTACCCTCAGGATTCTCATAGTCTGGTAAGAGAAACTGAGACTCATACACAAATCCACCATCACCATTTGCCATTGAGTTGACTCCAACTCATGGTGATCCCATATTTGTCATAGTAAAACTGTGCTCTGTAGGGTTTTCAATGGCTAATTTTTTTTTTTTTTTCAGAAGTAGATCACAAGGCCTTTCTTCTCAGGTGCCTCTGGGTGGACTTGAACCTCCAACCTTTTGGCTAGCAACTGAGTGCATTAACTGTTTTCACTATTCAGTAACATACACAAATAGCCATATAGAAATTAGTACATGATACATTTAATAAAATTAATGCAAAGTTTCTACAAAATTAAGGGAGAGCAGGGGCAGAGGTAGGAGAGATGAATGAGGTGATCAAGGGAAGCTACAAAGAACGGGTAACATTTAGGTGGACCTTTTCCAGTAGAGACCCATTACGGACAGAGTTTTGTAAGGAAAACCCAAAAACCCATTGCCATCAAGTCCATTTTGACTCACAGCAACCCTATGGGACAGAGCAGAACTGCCCCATAGGGTTTCCAAGGAGTGGCTTGTGGATTTGAACTGCCAACTTTTTGGTTAGCAGCCAATCTCTTAACCACTGCACCACCAGGGGTCCTTTGTAAGCAATGGCAGAGGAAAAAGGGCAAGATATATGAATTAAAAAAATAGCATAACTTGGCTGGTGCATATTAGTACTGGAAAGCGTGTCAAATCCAGAGCGTGGAGAGAACTGAACGACAACCTCCAAGTATGTGCTTCTTCAGTATAAACAGAGGGAGGATACTGATGAATTTTTGCTGTAGAAATGGCACTAAGTATACCATGTCTAAGAGGGTAAGCTAGTAGGTTGTCTACAGGATGATGGGTCCCGGTTATAAAAACATTCTGTGGTTGTTTGAACAGAAAAGATGACAATTTGGTGGTAGCTTTCTTGCAGTGTCTTAAGGTATAACTATTATTTGGATCAATTCACAGTGGGATGACGTAGGCAATGATGTCTATGGACTTTCTCAAGAATACCAACCTCTTCCTATACACTCACAGCATAATTCTGTCAAAGTGATATCTTTAATAAAGGAAAAAGCAGTTATAATTAGATATAGAAAATTTGAGAAGAAGAAAGATCTGAGAAGTGAAAAATATCAAATAAGAAAGTGACTGGTGATTCATGTTACATTCATTTGTCATGGTTAGGAAACAACCCCAATATATAATTTTCATAAAAATTTTATGACAAGTTTTTTAGGAAGGTTGTTTTTAATGTCATTGTTTTCTGTTTACGTCAGACCCAGACGAGTAATCTGGATCTTTACATCAGTAGATTTTACAATCAATAAATTATCACTTATTGGTAATCAGTATATACTTGAACAACTGGTTAGATTTCTCACTTAAAAATATATCAGTACTAGATTTAATCAACAAACACTTGGAAAATCAGTAGGTCATACCTGTGGTGGCTATTTAGGAGTCCAGCAGTTGTGTTCATGTTTGATCAGTGACTACTCCCTTCTTATATGAACATCAAAAAGATGTGTGGAGCTTGAAAAGTCATAAGCTATATATAAGGCTATATTTTAGTTTGGAAGTAATTGTTTTTAAAATATTAATTGGACTTGCTAAGAACTCATTAGAAGAGAGTTAAATAAATTAGTAGGGAATAAAAAATAGATTAAAAAAGTTAAAGCTTATCTCCTCATTTCCTGATTGCTGCTGAAATTTTGCTGTGTCTGTATTGGTCTTATTTAAATAACCAACTGGATTTTTCTGAAAATATTTGAGCATTGTAGCATTTATATGCAATTATGAGTGATATAACATGAGCATGAATCTTATCTAAGGCTTTCATGATTATTCTTTAAGATTCTACTTTATTCCTATGATAAGTTAATTTGGACCATTTAACATGAGACAGAAAACAGTCTCTACACTGGATAACAGAGAATTTTAAATCCAATTTCCAGTGATTGTGACAATGAACAAGTCACTTAAGCTCTACGTACCTCAATTTCTCTACCTGTTAAAAGGAAACAATATCCATCATAAGATATTTTCAAAGTATTTTGGAGTCACATAAAGAAGTTAAGTAAATCAAGAGGATTATTATCATTACTTATCCACTATGCAATAAAAGATTATTTTTTAATGTAGTAACCCTTCAGCTCAGATTTAAAGATAAAATCTCTGAATTTAGAATTCCTTCCCCCTCCTATCTTTTAGTCTTGAATGTTTACATTATTTCCTTCAAGCTCTCATCCTCAGAGGTAATTATTGCATTCTTCTGCTTTGTTGAGATTCATTTTATTTTATGGCTTTCCTTTGCTTCTATTTTAGGTGCTTTCTTCTTCATTTTACACGCCCTCTCTCCACTCCCAGAAATTTTACACCTTGTGTCTCTTTTCTACTTTGTACTTCTTACACTTTCTTTGGAAAATATTTCCTATGATTTTCTTTTCCTTTAAATAGACAATTGTGCACCTTGAGACTGGCTTTCTACACATTTGAAAACTAAAATCAAAACTTTTGCCTGTCACTGGTCATTCCTATGAACATTTACCATTAAGAGGCAGGTCGTATTTTGCTAAGTAACCAGCTAAAAAGCAACTGAGGATGAAAGCTGTCAAAATAAAAGTAAAGAATTTAGATTACTTGAGAAAATCGAACAGTAAGAGTGAATTTAGGTATTTCACATCAAGAAGATTAGCTAGACAAGACTTCCTAGTTGATCATTCATTTTCCTCAGCCAAAATTGATTTGCAGTCTTACTTTTATCATATATGAAATTCACATATATTCATGGGTCTGTCTCTGGTTTTCTATTCTGCTACATGCATCACTTTGTCTGTTTTTGTGCCATTCGGTGTGATCTTTATTATTCTGTTTTTATTGTAGGGCTTAATACCTGGTAGGGCAAGTCCTTCCATGTAGCTATATGTGTCTCTATTCTTCTATAGGCACGTTAAAGTAAGTTTGAGTTCCTCAAAAATATCCAACTGGAATTTTGATCAGGAAAACTGATGTTGTATTAAGTTGCATCTGACATTGTCTTATATATTGCCTGGTGAAGTGAAGAAGTTTAATAAGATGGTATTTAAAACCCTTCAGTTTCAAAATTTTTATCATTCTAAAATAAGCAACAAACATGGTTCCTTCATTCCTTCAAGGGGTTTATAGTCTAATTGGGAACATCTTCCACAGCAAGAGACATGAATATTTATGAAGTAGTGTGCTAACATTCTGATAGCAGGCATTCTGAGATGACAGAGGAAGAAGTCAGGGTGGGATGGAATCCTTGGAAAACTTCTTGGTAGAATAGTTGATTAAGTCAGATTTAGAAGGTATAGAGAACATGGGACAAGGGAAGGAGCAGAAAACTTTGAAAATAGTAAAACCTGCATACCACAGATAGGCTTCTTCAGAGCAGCTCCTGAGGGTTAATTAGGAGGGGGCAAAACAGGGTGATTTTTGGCCCCCAGAGGACATTTGTAATGTCTGGAGACAGTTTTGGTTGTCACAGCTGAAGAGGGTGCTATCAGCACCTATTCGGTGGAGGTCAGGGATGCTGCTAAACATCCTACAATGCACAGGACAGATCCCCACAACAAAAAATTATCGGGCTCAAAATGCCAATTGTGCAGAGGTAGAGAAACCCTGCCCTAGAAGTAACTTTCAACCTTTTCTGCATCTTAGAATCACCCGAGAAACTTGAAAAATTCCAATGCCTGAGTCCCACCCGTAGAGATTCTGACATCATTGGTATGGGGTGGGGTCTTGGGTATTGGTATTTTTAAAGGTGTCTCCAGTTATTCTAATGTGCAGCCAAAGTTGAGAACCACTCTTCTAGATCCATGTAGTTTGGAGGAGGAGACCATTAGATTTGAGGAATCTTTTTTTGTAGCTTTAATTCATGCCATTTTCTTAATCACAAGTCTGAACTTTAAATGATACGAATGAAAGAAAGTGCTTTTGGGTGTGGCGTGTGTGTCCGTGTGTGTGTGTGTGTGTGTCTTTTACATGCCCTGTACTAGTGTGAGTAGGTACATACGTATGTATAAAATCCCTTAACTTATATTTGAATTCAGAAAGATGGTATGTGGTTAATACATCACACTCTCCCCCACTTATTCCACCAAAAGATCCGCATGCCCTGTTAAGGCCACCATTTTGCAAATAGATCCCAGAAATGCGCGTTTTAAATCTATTTCCAAATCTACCAAGGCCAACAAAATATTTTTGTCATTTACGATTAACTTCTCTCTGTATTGACATATTTAGAATTGTAGTATGGGCTCGAACAAAATTGTCGATATTTTTGTCAAACTATGCAGTTATTTAGTATGATTTAGACAATACCTTCTGCTCAAAACACTGATGCAGTTTAGTTTCTCATGTCCTGGCGTTATGGTGCTGATTTTGAAACGGGCTTCCTTTTCCAAACTCTAAATCTATAGAGCAGCTGGTGGTGTTTAGTGACCGTCTGCACCAGCAGTCTCATCTTTTTAGCATTTAAAATTAATTTTTCTCATCTTGGCACATAAACATCTCAAGCGTGCCCCTTACCTCATTACCTGAAATGTTACAGTGGCACCAGCGGTGGGGTTGTGTGATGGAGCAGCTATTTGGGCATCAGCTGTAGCAGCACTGAAACCTTACTTATGAAGATATAGCAGAAGGGGACCTGCACCCTTTACTGTGGAAACAAGAGGCTTGCACTCATGTGAATTCTTAATATCCTACAACAATGGATATAACATCAGGGCTCTAGTTGGTTTTTTTTCCCCAAAATGGCACGCGTCTATATTCAAAAGAGAGTGTGTCAAGCCCAGTATTCATGATAAATGAGTATTGAATTGATCCCCATAAAAACTTAGGAGCTCCTAGGGATTGGTAATCTGATCATCCCAAAAGATTTATCCTTCATGGTTCTTATGTAGTTAACAGAGCCTACAACAACAACAAAACCTTTCATTTTGTCATAGCATAAAAATTGTATTTCTTTTGTAATGGAGAGAGTTCTGGGTTGGAAGGGGATACCCGGGTTTGATTCTGGATCTATCAGGCATGTTATTTAACTCTAAGAGAGTAATTATCTCTCACTTAGAATCTAGCAGAAAAATCATCCCAAATTCTCTCCCAGACTCTCACTTCATTCTTAAATTCATCTTCTACTCTGCTGCCAGAGTGAAACTTCTAAAATATAAAACTAATCCTGTCATTCCCCAGACCACCAAGTGTGCCTGTGCAGACTCTAAGTTTCTTGTACAGACATCATTTGATGCTTTCTGTCCCGTTCATTCATGTCATCCTTTCTGCCTGAAATACATTTCTCTATTCCTTTTTTTCTAGTTATTCAGGTTAGTGCTTAAGACACATTTCAAGAATCACCTCACCCAGTGAGCCAGCTTATTGTAGGTATTCTTCCTTAGGCTTCCCTCCACACTTGTAGTAATTATCACACTGAATGGAAACTGTCTGTAAAGGTGGCTGGCCCTCCTATTAAGATGGTGATATGCTCTTTGAAGTCAGATACCCAATCCTTGCATGATACTTGACAAAGAATGGACATTCAGTAGCAAAGCAGAATGGGAAGGAAGGAGGGAATAAGGAAGAGGAGGAGTGAGTGGAAAGGGTCAAGAAAGTGAAGAGCGGGATAAAATGGAGTGAAAAGAGATGACTAGAACAGGCTAGGAAAGGAATGGAAGGAAGGAGAGAGAATGAATGATGGATAACGTAGTTGGTCTCTGATAATTTCTAAGATCTAACCCACTTTAAATGTATGTGATTCTACACCACTGCAATACTGAATGTAAACCCTACCCTTTCCATGGTATTTTATATATTGTGCCACACGTGTCGTCACACTATCCTTTAGGTTTGAATGGATTGTCAAGCAATGGATCTCTAGTAGAAGGGCAACATCAAGACCATGATTTAGACTTCCGAACTTCTCTTAGTTCACCTTTTCCTCCCTGAACTTTTGTTATGTAAGTTTTTCTAGTTCATATTATAGAAAGTCTTAAATTTTGATGTCTACAAAGTGGCATATTAAGATAACAAATATGCTGTTTTAAATGTATAAATAGGACTTATTTATGAATATCTAGAAAGTTTGGTAAATTTTTATTAGAACCTGTTAATAATTTCAATTTTATGACCTTTTGTTACTTATAAGTGTTTTATTAAATCTGCCTTGTAAGTGACTTAGGTTTATGTATAAAATTCTGACAAGGCAGAATTTTCATGTTTTATTTTGATGAAAATAAAGGAATAATATGTAAAAAGCTAATGTACATTATATGGTCATTTAGTTTCTGTCTTAGAGAAAGCAATGAATTCTTATTCAGAGACCCATGTACGTGGAACAAAATTGAAAATTGAGGAAATTATTCAGATAACTTAAGGTAAAATGGAATCGTCATTCAATTATACATATATAACTTTTAATATCTAAAAAAGTACACTTCAACTTCATTCTAACTAAAGAGTAATGATCATCCAAGACAGAATTTTTTCCACCAACATGAAACCATCATAAATATGAGTTGCCTAATTTCATGGACTTACAGTGCTACAAGAAACATTGATGGAGTTTTAAACTTAGGGTCCCTGACTTCAGGAAAAACTTAAACTAAACAATCTAAATTAGTGTCAATCAATTTTAATTCTTTTAAAATCCTATCATTGAATCATCTGTGTTGCTGTTAGGTGCTATCGAGTCAGTTCTGACTCATAGGGACCCTATGTACAACAAAATGAAACACTACCCAGTCCTGCGCCATCCCCATGATCATCGCTATGCTTGAGCCCATTGTTGTAGCCACTGTGTCAATCCATCTTGTTGAGGGTCTTCCTCTTTCTCGTTGACCATCTACTTTACCAAGCATGATATCCTTCTCCAGGGACTGATCTTTCCTGATAACATGTCCAAAGTTTGTGAGATGAAGTCTCACCATCTTCGCTTCTAAGGAGCATTCTTGCTGTTCTTATTCCAAGACAAATATGTTCGTTCTTTTGGCAGTCCATGGTATATTCAATATTCCTTGCCAAACCGTAATTCAAAGGCATACAGTCTTCTTCGGTCTTCTTTATTCATTGTCTAGTTTTCGCATGCATATGAGGCAATTGAAAACACCATGGCTTGAGTCAGGCACACCTTAGTCTTCAAGGTGACATCTTTGCTTTTAAACACTTTAAAGACCTCTTTTGCAGCAGATTTGCCCAGTCCAATGCTTCGTTTGATTTCTTGACTGCTGCTTCCATGAGAGTTGATTCAGATCCAAGTAAAATAAAACCCTTGACAACAAACTTTCTCCGTTTATCATGATGATGCTTATTGGTCCAGTTGTGAGGAATTTTGTGTTGTGTTGATTTGAGGTGTAATCTGTACTGAAGGCTGTAATCTTGGATCTTCAACAGAAGTGCTTCAAGGCCACTTCACTTTCAGCAAGCAAGGTTGTGTCACCAGGATAACACAGAGCTGTATGGTAGAATCATACAACTTCATAAATAGATACTAACATTTCCAAGTTCTTTAAAATTGTGGTAAACATACAGTAGTATAGGGCAGTGTTGCTAAATACAAATTTTCATGCCTGATCTTCTATAGAAGGAGCCCTAATGGGTCGGTGGTTAAGCTCTCAGCTGCTAACCAAAAGGTTGGCAGTTTGAAAGCACCAGTCACTCCTCAGGAGAAAGATGTGGCAGTCTCCTCCCATAAACATTACAGTCTTGTAAACCCCATGGGGCCATTCTACTCTGTCCTGTAAGGTCACTATGAGTCGAAATCGACTTGACGGCAATGCGTTAATCTTCTATATGAAATAGTTATAACTCAACGAAAACAAATTTTAAAATGTTGCAACCAGACAAGCTTTAATGTACTTATTCCCATTATACCTTAAGATTGATTGCTGGAAGCAATTTTACTCATTAACTCAAAGTTTTTTACAACCTCAGTTCTTCATATTCACATGTTTTGAGTTGTATAGCATCAATGTGTGTTATTGTCTTTCTTGCAGGAGTAAAGCCGACTTTAACCGTGATTAAATTAGTGGTACATTATTGATTCCTGTTTCAAATATAGTAATATGCTGTGAACCATATGTCAATTCCGTGTCTCACTAGGTGGAATTATGAAATAGTTTGAAGCTACTTGCTATTTCCTGATTTATGTTTTTATTAGATATAATTTCAGTCCATATCTTTATATACTGATTTTAAAATTGTTATTGTAGCATCACTGAACTAGAAACCATTTCTTGATAAATGTGCCAGAACCAAAATTTTAAATTCTGTTATCTGTTCATCTTTAACAATTAATATATTGAAGTTCAGTACTCTGGGCCAATTATGGTCTTTCTTAGCACATTATACTTATTCTGAATAAGCATGTAATTTAAATCAAAATATGAAATTAGAAAAGAGTAGAAATTTTAGATTTAGTGGGAATTATGAGAAATAGAGAAAAAACTGAGAGAAACAGAAAGTAAGACAAAATAAAAAGAGGCCTTATTCCTTGTCCTTGAAAAATTTTACATATGGGGAAAAAAAAAAACTTCCATAGATTTTAGTTTATATAGGATGGCTCAATCTTTAATCTTATAACATTGAGTTAATCTGTTAAATAGGAATGTTAGAGCATCCACTCTATCATTAGCTTCTTCTTTCTTCTTAAATTGAAATCTTTCTACTTATCTGTGTTTTTATAGGCATTCCAGTGTTTTTATAGGCTCTCCAGGAAGTCTCCAATTTACAAATAAGTTGTTTGATAATTGTTTTTTGTTAGTCATTTAGAAGGTAAAATGCATTTTTTAAAAAAGACAACCAAATATATTGTTATAATAATGTTACAATAAATTAAAAGTTCCCATAACTCTATTTAACCCATAGAATCGATTTGACATCAGGGGTGGGTTTTTGGGTCATACTAGTATTCTAAGATAATAAAACCAACATTTTTATGATATTCTGAATTTCAAAATCAGCAGGGAATCCCCCTTTTTGAACCACAGTCATCACTGTGGTACAGGAAACCTTGCCTTCATTGCTGTTTTCTTTCCTGAATAAGCAGAAACCTGGAATTTCTTGGTGTTCAGTTCCTCACTTAGCCCAGTCTCCTTCAGCCAGTCATCTGTATATTTTCCTTCTTTGGGTACATCGCCCGGGTTTTTTCTGCCTCCTGTCTCCCTTGTACAGAGTTTTACATAAATAATGGTGGCTGATCCCCAAGAGGGCTCCTTACCCACCTAGGCAGGCAGATCCCAGAAGGAAGGATGGGGTTGGCCACAGCCTGCATGTTGTTGTTGTCACTGTTGTGTACTACTGAACAATTCTAACTCATGGCGACCCTATAGGACAAAGTAGAACTGCCCCAAAGGGATTCCTAGGTTGTAATCTTTACGGGAGACAGACTGCTTGGTTAGTCCCAAATTTACCAGTGGGTTAAACCACTCCACTTCCCCTGAACAGTGTGAGTGAATAGATGGAGCTAGGCAAAGAGTGCACTTAGGAAAAAAAATTCCCATTTCACTGAAACCAAGGGTAGGAAAAAGGCTAGTTTTTCTAACTTCATGCAGAAAATAACCAATGCCTCCCAACAAGGCACTTTGATAACAGCCCCCTCTATTCTTTTCTTTTTCCATTTTACGTGATTGCAACCATCCACATATTTGCTATGCTAATAATCTACAAGGCCTTTCTCATGCCTTTATGAGCCATTGCCAGTCTTTATTCCATTCTGCTTAGCCCTTTCTCGTATATGGAAATAGGAACTAAATTCCCCTTCTCCTCTTTCATGAGCCTCCACATGTGCGCGGATTTTCCAGAGGCAAAAACTCCCTTCCTGCTGGCCTCCATACTTCCAATAGCTTATCCTCCACTTCATATTCAACACAGCACTTCCAAACACAGATCCAATAATGGTGCTCCCTTACTCAAAGTGCTCAGAGGTTTCCCATTACTTACAGGATCAAATTCAGAGTTCATCACAATACAGACAATATCAGCTGATCTGACCCCTAGACTAACTTTCTTTTTCCATCTCCCACCTTATTTGTTGGCTTTGAACTCTTTACCCAAATTAAGAAAAAAAATACTTTTCCATTCTTCCTCTGTACGTACTTTTCTCTCTGCTTTTTCTCCCTATTTATCTGCTTGAACTCCATTCATCCTTTGGGGCCATTTCGCAGAGGACAAGTGCACACCCCCAGGTTTTTGGCATTTCTTCCAAGCTTGCATCATTGTTTGGGCATCTCTCTTTTATGGAAATTTGTCACATTTTATTGTAATTATTTTTACTTGGTCTTCTCCCTTCTTCAAAAAAGAGACCATGTCTTATTTATTACTGTGTTTTCAGGTCCTAGCACAGTATTTGGCATATCATACTAAACAAATTTATTTTTATAAGATCATCAATTTCTTATCATCTAACAATAATGATTACATGGACATTTCCTGAAAATACTATACAGACATTTCCCAAAACCAGTCATTGTCAAACTAAGAACTGCCTCACTAAATTAGTAATGTCCGATTTTTTTTTTAATCTCCTAATCTGGCATTATAAATGGCAGAACAAATATTTTAATCTAGGCTTGTCATACCTCACACTCTTTCTGCTACACCTCTGGCTTTCTGTAACAAATGACCTTGCGTAGCGAGTATGGTCTTTTCCTTATTCTATGTAGAAAGATCATCCCTACTCCACCAAGACCCCTTTCTTAGAAAAAATTATTGTGTCAGTTAAAAAAAAAAAAAAATTGGGAAGTTTGTTTGGGAAGGCAGTTGGGAAGTCTACCAGGTAAACATTAAAGGAAACAGCTATAAAGCCAAATGCAACTTTAAAACAATAAATAATGTAACGCAGGATCAAAACCAAAAAAAACCAAACCCAGTGCCGTCGAGTCAATTCCAACTCATAGCGACCCTATAAGACAGAGTAGAACTGCCTCACAGAGTTTCCAAGGAGCACCTGGTGAATATGAACTGCCAGCCCTTTGGTTAGCAGCCGTAGCACCTAACCACTACGCCACCAGGGTTTCCATAAGGCAGGATATTGAGCAATATTTGCCATGACCGTAACCATTCACATTCTTAGTCTAATTTTCTTTCCTGGTTTATGTTCTTTCATTAGACTCTGAGTTAGAATTCTATACATTACTACACACTTAATAAAGACATTTCATTTTTCCTGGTGTGCTTCCAGAGACCTAGCATGCAGTGAAGGTTTTATAGTCCTGTGCAGTGCAGCAGATGTCATTCCATTTGCCTAAGTCCTGCTGACATTTGGAGATGTGGATTAATTGAGCTACAGAATGAAATTTAATTAAAATTAAATACAGACTTGGCCATTGTATCTGTTCATTTCCTGCACTCTAGTGTGTATATTTGCAGGCAGAGTCCTAGTTAATTTGTTTAATCAGGATACTCTGTGGGAGAAGCTGTACTTTGTTTTACACTGAAAGAACCAGGGTGCGGTGGATGCCAGTTTGGATGTCGTTAGACACAATGTAAGCTGCGTAAACGATGCTACTGGTGGGCCTCAGAGAGTTACCTGAGGGTGTGAGGCACGCCCATATGAACCTTGTAGAGAAACAACTTGTGGTAGACAAAGATTAGTGATGTCTTTTAAATCGACGTTACATAACCACAGGAGTCTCATCTATTACCCATTAACATGTTGTCATAGTATTCGTTCATTTAGACATTCATTCACCCACTCACTCATTCAACTAAGGTTTTTTTGAGTACCAACTGTGTGCTAAATTAACAGTAATCATTAACGGTAATCATATTCTCTCTGCCAGTAACCCAATTTGGGGAAATTTGTCCCTTCTTGAAGGTATACTGTTTTAGAATGAGGTCATAGAGGATATAGTATTTTAAAGGACATCTCCAGAGTGAGAAGAGAGTATGTTACTTTATGTTATGATGAGATTGTATCAAGTCAAGTAGGATAGATGTCACCCTTCCTTCAGGATCCATTCCAAGGGCTACCTCCTTTTTGGAGCGTTTCCTAGTTCCTACAGTGGGAAATGAACTCAATTCAACAACACTTTAAAGTACACAAGAGTTCTTCTCTGTGTTGTTGTCTATATATCTTCCTTAGTCCCCTTTCTAGATTGTAAACTTTTTTGTCAACATCTTTTTCATCTTGAAAAATCCTTAGGCCAGTGAATCATCCACAGTATATGCTCAAAGATTATTTCTTGACTTGAGTATATTGTTAAACATGTATAAATCCTGGGCAGTGGACATCTGATGTTCTGACAGTCTAGCATAACTTCCCCCCTCTTTGAGGCATCAGTATCCCAACTCTCCTGTGGGGGATCACTCCTCCTACATCTATATGCCTCAGGTAAAGCTGAGTGAGTGGAGGCTGACCTAATCAGTGCATTCTCCCCACCCCCACCTGGCACCAGTATTGCTTCAAGAATGGGCATATGGCCCAAGCCAGCCCTGTCAGAGCCAAAAATGCTACATTCTAAGGCTTTGATTTCTATCATACGTGAAAGGGTGCAACCTGTGAGCTACCTGCAAGGCGCAACTGTCTGAAAATGGAGCCAACCCAAGGGAGCTGAACTGAAATAAAGTGAATGATCCGGTTACTCTATGAGGTTCCTTTGCTGCTCTGTTCCCTTAGCGGATGAATTTTGTTTAAGTTGGATTGAGTAGAGCTTTCTGTATTTAGCATACTCAAGAACCATACCTGATAAGCCTCACTGCAATAATCATATTATGCTGTAATCACTTACATGACATACCTTATTCTGTAAGCACCTTAAGGTCAGGGACCTTCCCTCATCATCTTGTGACTCACTAACTAGCCCAGTGCCTGGAACAATGTGCACTCAGTAATTAGTTTATTGAAATGAAAGAATAAATGTAAATTCAGGTAATTATGTGACAATGTCAATGAATAATCTCTTGGCTTTGTAATAAAACTGATTAAATTGACATACTGCTCACAAAGGCTGTTACTTTCTTTTTCACTGGCATTCTTATGACTGAAAGGGTCTTGAAGGGTCTTCCAACAATTTCTAAGTGTGAGACAGATAGTTCAACAATCCTGTATTGATAATCAGCTCCATACTAAAGGCTCCCTGCAAAGGAAACTCCACAACCCCATTCTGTTATATATGGCATATTAACAATTCTTAACACCAGGAAATTGTTCTTTATATTTTCCTACATGGCACATGAAGATTGCCGAGTTCTTGTATACTGCAAAATAAGCTTTTTCTCAGTTGAGCTATATTGCTTCTAGCTATAGTCTCAAATTGGCTCAATAAATGGGCCCACCATGTTTTTTGGCACATCTTCTGTATTCTGCACCAGCTACACCTATCTTATATGGATAACGTATAAACATTTTATGGCAAATTAAACCTAACTTTTCTTTCTCCTTACGAGTATCTTTTTGAGTTTAATCCTTCTTTTTTCCTAGCTCTCTTCATTTTCCATAGACACAAATGATGACGATAACAATGACAACTAAAATATCCATTAACATTTGGTGAGTGTTTTGTACTTCCTAACCATTGTGTCAATTCTTACAGTAATAATAGGAGATAAATATTATCATCCCGATTTCCAACACAAGAAGGATGAGGGTGGCTGAGATTTAAACTCTAATCACCTTTAAAAAATTTGCTGAGCTGTAGGACTTATAGAAACATAGGAAAAATTTGTTTAACCTTAGGAGGTTTTAATGAACATTTTGACTGTTTTATGTGTAGCAATTTTACCAATATTATATTTTCCTCAATTGATATGAGTTAATAGTAATAAATATCATTTCATATGCATACACGCAAATGTAAGTAATGATAGTTAACATGTTTTAAGTTCTTAGTATGTGTAAGGCAGTTGTAGAAACGTATGTATATTAATTCATTTAATGCTTGCAACAAACTTATGAGATAAGGAGTGTTGTTATCTCCGTTTGACAGATTTAGAAATTAAGACAAACAGAGGTCAAATCACTTACTTAGCCACAGTCACATGGCTAGTAAATGATGGAGCCATGATCTGAACCCAAGCTGTCCAACTCCAAGGTCATACTTCTTATCCATATAGAAGAATATCTAATAAAACAAATACTTGGTATCTTAAATTTAGTTTTTGTGTATTCAGTCAACAAATATTTATAGGGTATCTATTCTGTGCTAAGTAAACACTGTGCTGAGTTCTGGAGATACTGCAGTGAACAAGGCAAAAAAGCACCTTTCCTTATGGATTACATTCTAGTGTATCTGTTAGTCCTTGAGAGCCTTAAAAGTAAAAATTATTTTATTTTAAATAGCAGAATGTTATTTGTGGAGCCTGATAAAGTTCTAAATTGTAACGGTATTTACTATATTGTCCCCAAATCAAGACTGATGTTTTATCTAATTAAAAACATAAATTTTTCATTTAGAAAAAGGAACATCAATTTTCATGTTCTTTTCCCCGCCCCCCCCCCCTTCCCCCCATTTGTTAGCCACTCCTGGACATTCGTTGTTTGATAAATGTGGTCAGAATGAAAAAAATAAAAATTTTATTATGTCCTCATTTAGCTCTCAGTAAAGAAACTAAGTTGGATTATTGAACTGTAGAGTCTTTGAGGGACACATCCACGGCGAGCGCATCTTAACATAACCAACGTCGTCTGGCTCATTACCTTGCATGTGATAGGGGCTCAGTAAATATTTGTGGGATGGACAAATAGGTGAATAAAGATATGACAACAAATTTTTGACGGTTTTGCAATATTAATGAAGCTATTTTTCTAATTTTAGACTTCTTTCATTTATTCAAGTATTTATTGTGCACCTGCTCTGTACATGCACTGTGCTATGGACTTTGAAGAGTAGGTTTCAAGGAGCTTACACTAGAGATGAAAGAATCAAGTTTGCACAAGAATAATGAGAATGCCAGACTAAAAACAATTCATGCTATAAGAGGCATGAATAAAGTGTGAGGGGAACTCTCAGAGGAAAACATACATACTGAGAAGCTGGGCACCGTTTATTCATCAGTGTGCTTCATTTTTTAAGATTGGGCTCCTGGTGTCATTCTCTGCAGGTGTTAAAGAATACATAGACTGAGCATGACCAACAATCCTTTTCTCATAGAACACGTTATAAAGACTCTCCTTTGATACAGCGCTGCAGCTGCTATTTGCCTTAGTCTCATTGGCCTGATGCCTTTGCTCAAAAAGAGCCACCCTGTTTCTATTTGTGGCATAGCAGACCAGTCTGTCGGCTGCTGTGGTTTCTCAGCAGTCAACAACTTTGCCACGTTTTTTGAAATTGTAATTCAGTGCTCCTTTGAAGTGTTGCTCCTGCCCCCTCCCCTTGTGGTTGCCCCACTTCACTTCACCATGCGGCAGCTGCTCAAGTATTCTACTGTCATCCATTCCCTGCCGCCATCCAGCCTACTGGAGTTGTGTTGTGACAAGCCCAGCTTCAATGCTAGTGCACTGGCTATGTTCCAGTATTGTGCAGTTGGTGATCCAGACTCCCAGAAAACGCACTGTGATAGTAGTATTCATAGCTCACATCTTCTAAGCCAAATTACAGGAAATCAGAAACGTTGTTCTTAAAAATCTCGCCTGATGTTTGGATCCTGTGCGAGGTGAGGGAAGCATCTTCCGTGTGAGTCCTCTTTTATTTGCAATTTAAAGAGAACAATTAATTCCACTTCCATTTAAAACCCGAATTTCGGTTGACTTGTGAAACTAAATAGAATTCAATCCTCACTCACTTCTCAGTGTGGTGACACATATGGTAACAGCCAAGTATTTGAGCAGCCTACCAAATGAACCCCCAATCACGTAACTAGGCTTATATAATCACAGCTTGTCTTGTTTCCTTTATATTGCTTCATTGATTCACTAGACATTTATTGAGCATCTACTGCAAAATCTGTTTTTCAACTTAGTTCTCAAAATTTGGTCTCAGGATGCTCTTACATTCTTAAAAATGACTGAGGACCCAGGGATCTTTTGTTCATGTGAGTTATTTCTATTGAATTGTTAATTCACTTGAAAATAGCAACTATAAACCCATCATATGTTAACATGTTTTATGAAAAATAACTATTTTATAAAACAAAAAAATCAATGACAAGAGTAGCACTGTTTTACATTCTTGCAAATTCCTTTAATGTCTGCTTTAATAGAAGGCAGCTGGATTTTTATATCTGCTTCTGCGCTGAACCTCTCGTGACATGTTGTTGTTGAAGTATATGGAGAAAATCTGGCCTCACACAGATACATAGTTGGAAAAGAGAGAAATATTTTTATTACCGTTGGAGATAATTGTGAGTGTTCTTTTTAATACTACACCAAAACTCAACAAGTGGTGGTTTCTTAAAGGTTAGTTTCAATGTGGAATCTGAAATCATATCTTGATTCAAATAGATCTCTTACCATGCAAGATTTAGTAGCATCATGAATTGTTCATTTGGGAAATATGGAGTCACTGAGGTATATCTTCAAATCTTCATACATTTCATTATGCAATATCAGAAAATTACAGTTGTTAATATCACCACTGATCTCATTAGAAAAATCTTTAAATATTAGGAAACTGTCAAACTTATGGTGACAGATTCTAGTTTTCCCAAATTCTAATTTTTGCTTGAATGCTCAGTTTTATCATTGGAAACTAATACTATCAGCTACTTTCCCAAAAATGACAGTCTCACTTGTTCATTTTTGGGAAATTGCCAAATATGCATGAGTCATTCTTTCAAGTAAACATTGTAATTCACAACAAAAGTGGCTAGTTCAGCCTGCAACTCACTCACACAAGTGCATTTCCTCTAGACAACCGTTGTACTTTAGTATGCAGCAGAAGTACTCCATGTGTCCTTTCCATTTCATCACACAGAATATTAGAAAGATGTATACTCAAGGGTCAAGGTCTAATAAATTTATTTTTCTGCTTCATCAAACATATTCTTAAGTGAGACTGGCTTTATTTTTTAACGTGAGTACCTAGCAGCAAAGAATTCAGCAAGCACTAGTAGTGTGCTGCCACTGCCTTGACTCACGCAAAGGTACCAGTAGTTTTTCTTACCATTTTTTTGCATCATCAGTGCAGATTCCAACACAATGAAAAAGGCAAATAACATTTTTGTATTATTACGAAATAACGAAAATTGCTTTGATCTCATGGACCCCTGAAAGGGCCTCAGAGACCCACAGTGGTTCATGGATGTCACTTGGAGAACCACAGACCCACTGTTCCGATATTATGCCAATAATAACTTTAGACAACAAAAAGTAATATGACATAGTAACCTGCCTTCAAGATGTTTATAATTAGGCTGAGCCACTTGAAGTTGCCACTTTTGTTGGTCAAGAAGTTCCGATGTTGAAAATTTCATGTGATTCAACCTACAGAGTAAAATATAAAATGTGTGTGTATGTGTATGCAAAATGAATCATGTCATACAAAAACTATATTTAAAGGACTGCAAAACTGAGACTCAACAAGAAAAGCAGAGGGAGGGTTTTAGAAGATTTCTAAGTATAGGGGCGACGTGTACTCAATTTAAAGAAAAATTTTATACACGTAAAAAAGCCAGAGCCCCTTCCAAATGGGAGGAGTAGTATAAATTAAAGTTCAGAAGTGGATATAAATGCAAATGAAGGATATTTATGACCTGCATGGGGCACAAAGCCATGCTCCTGAGGCTTCAAAGATAAAGAAGGAATGATATTGAGGCAAAAGCAGATAATTTGAGAGAGTCTTTTGATTGCCAATCTGACAGTTAGCTTTGCTGTGAGAAAACAAAGTCACAGAAGGCAATCTATTCATTCAATACGTATGTATCAAGTGCTTACTCTGCCACTGGAGGTGAGCAGCAGTCAAGAAACTCATAGTTTAGCCACTGAATCACCTTTGTGCTTTAATCACATCATAGTGATTGTCCTAAGCAGCTGGTCATAACACATTGTTATATGTGTGTTTAAGATGTTACCAGAATGGAGAGAAGCAATCAATTCAGTTTGGGGGGCCAGAGAGAAAAGATGAGAAAAGATTGCATGTAAGAGATGACTTGGTGAGATTAAATAAAAGGAGTAATAGGAGTTGGCAGCTAGAAAAAAGAAGGCATATGCTATGCTGAGCAAATTGCATGGGCAAAGGCACAGAGATATAGAAAAATTTGCTACTGTTTGAAAGTAATGGTTCACTATGGTGAGAATATAGGAAATACTGAATATATTATTGGATATAAGACTAGACAGGTTAATTGGATTCCGGTAGCAGTGGTCCCTATACTCTATACTTTACTAAGTCAATTAAGGCTTATTATTATGGGGCTATACTGGCAATCAGAGGATGGTCTGAAGGCGAAGACACTGCTAACCTGGAAAACAGAAAACTGGACATATCCAAGCCAGATCTGCTGAGGATTAGAATCCCTGCAGTGGCGGCAGGCATAAAAGGATAAACAATTTGGGGACCCTTTGGGGGAATAATTGGTAAAATTTGTTAAGTGGTTATGGAAAAAGCAAGAGATCGACGAATGCCTTTAGCTTGATTCACTCAGAGCAAGATGATGGCATTAATGAGATGAGTCATGTTGGAGAAAAAGATTTTGGGGAAAGAGAAGTTTGTTTGGGGACATGTTGAGTTTCCTATTGGAAAATCAGGAGAAAGGTTAGGACTAAAACATAAATTTGGGAGTCGTTAGTGTATAGGTGATTGTTGAAGAAATGGGAGCAAATGAGAATACCGCAATGGAGAAAGAGAGTGCCAAGCACAGACATCCTATCTGTGAGGAGATGTGAGGAGAAAACGGACCTTAAGTGGACAAAGCTGAAGAAGTCAGGTAATCAAAGAAAAAAAAATAAATAAACCCGCTGCCATCAAGTTGATTCCAACTCATAGCTACCCTATACGACAGAGTAGAACTACCCCATAGGGTTTCCAAGAGGCAGCTGGTGGATTGGAACTGCTAACCTTTTGGTTAGCAGCCATAGCTCTTAGCTACAAATCATATATGTAGCCAAAATGGCGCTGAGAATAAAAATATAAAGGCAGGTCGCCATATTGTAAACAGAGAGGCAGCGAAGAGGCGGGCGCGACAGACACCCTCCATGATTTCCTCCTGAGCCGCAGACGCCCGGTCGCCCGGGTCCGGAGGCAGGCAGCTAGGGCGGCCCGAGGGCCCCGCGCACCCACCCGAGGAGAGCCTGGCCCGGCAGGAGCCAGAGGGCGGCGGGCGCTGAAGTCAGGTAGTTCTCCCAAAAAGAGGTGATGAGGACCTAGAGTCAAGTGGCAGTAGTGGAGGTAGAATAAAAGGGGCAGATATGGCAGACTATTTGGTAGAATCTTTGATAACTTGGGTACTGAAACTGAAAGCAAGAAATCAATCAGAGACTATTATTGCTGTAGCTGGATGAGAATGACAAGGAGGTCTTCCAATGCTTTTTCTCTGATTGGATCTCTTGATTTTTATATTTCTTTTAAGATTTCTAAATTACCTAAAAAACCTAGTGGCCTAGAATTCAAAAAAAAATCCCTCTGAAAATATAACAGTTCTGGACACTATTTGTAGCTCAGCAATAGCGTTTCTGTTCCAAGATCCATGAAAGGCCACTGGGAACTGCCTCTAGTTTAGCTTCCAGGTATCCACTCCTGGAGAGCATAGTAACTCTAGACTAGTTCTGAGATGGAGTTGTCATATATCTGCAAGGGGTAGAGAAGATTGCACCTCCTCTTAGGCAGGAGCAAAGCAACTTTATCAGAAACTGCATCCCCACTTCCCATAGTCCCTGTGTGCTTTTGTTTGCAATCCTGCCCTCACTTGGAAAACTGTTCATCCTTGCTTGCATCAATCTTACTTCATTAAACATCAGGTTAAAACTTCCCAGTCATCCTCTCCTTTCTTCCTCCCTTCTCACTCTGTTCATTCTCATAGTCCACACACTTTCTTTATCTGTGGATGCAGTTTTTGAATATTCCTTTACCCTTATTTATATGTTTGCTGTTATTCTCAGCAGCTGTGTGTGGTTTTGTGCCCTCAAATACGCACTTTCAGCTCATTCTTTACCTTCTCTTTTACTCTTAAGATATCTGCTAAAATTTGGCCAAATTGTTGCTACTTAGCAATCCTTAAATTAATAGGGAGATATATATGATCCCTTTGAATTCTCTCTGTTCATTTATGCATCCATTTTTTAAAAGCTATTGAGTACTAAACACGGGGTTATAATTGTGAGAAAGAGAGTCACAGGGCCTGTCCTCATTGAGCTTATTGTCTAGCGATAGGGAAGACACATACTTAAACATTAAGTGTGATAAATGTTGTAATAAGGGATATGGGAACACAGAAGTCTGGGGCAGGGAGGAAGGTCAGACAAGCCTTCCTGGTGGAAGAGACTTTCAAGCTGGTACCCAGTGTAGAAGGAATTATTCCAATGCATTGGAGGAACTGAACAAGGTCATTGGGGGCCAGAGGAAGAATTTGAGTGTGGAGTGGTGAGAAAAAGTTCAATATAAGGCTGGACCAGTCTTAAATGTCACATAAGCTTTGTAAAGCAATTGATTGTTATCTTAATGGTAATTTGAAGCCATTAAAGGTTTTTAAGGCAGGAATAGCATGACACTATTTGTAATTTTTATAGCTAGCTGTTTCTAATTATTGAAAAAGTAGTACATGGCACACCATAAAAGAGCTCCCCAAAGGCAGTCACTGTGAACATTTCTTATGCAGCTTTTCAGAGAATTTCTTTCTCTGCATAAACACACATATATATGTATATACATCCTTTTTTACACAAATAACAACATGTCATACAAACTATTTTGCATCTTGCTTTTCCTACTTGGCAATGTAACATGGATATATCCATGTGACTCATTCTTTTTATTATTATTATTATAGTGAAGTACACACAAGCACACATAAAACACTTCATCAGTTTCTACATGTACACTTCAGTGACATCGATTACATTCTTCAAGTTGTGCAACTATTTTCACTTCCTTTTTCCAAACTATACCACCACCATTAACATACCTTCAATGTGCTCTAAGCAAAAGTTCCCCTTTCCTCCCTCCCTCCCATCCCTGGTAACCACTAATTACTTTTGTTTCCTGTATATTTGCTTATTTCATTTAAGTAATATCATGCAGTATTTGTCCTTCTGTGACTGGCTTATTTCACTTAGCATAATGCCCAATAGGTTCGTCCATGTATGGCATGCATCATGACTTCATTTTTCTGTGTAGCCGAGCAGTATTCCATTGTATGTATATACTACATTTTGCTTATCCATTCATTAGCTGATGGCCATTTCAATTGTTTCCACCTTTTGGCTATTGTGAATAGTGCTTAATGAACATTAGTGTACTATTATGCCTGTTCACATTGCTGCTTTCAGTTCTTTTGGGTGTAAACCTTAAAGTGGAATTGCTGGGTCATGTGGTAGTTCTATATTTAACTTTTTGAGGAAATACCATTTTTTTTTTTTTTCCACAGTGGCTGTACCAAATTATAATCCCACCAGCAGTGGATAAGGGTTTTTCACCTTATTCTCTTTAACCACCAGCTAATATTCCAGAATATGAGTTTCCATAAGTTACTTAACCAAAACCCAGTTGATGAATATTTAAGTTATTTCTATTTCTAACTATTATTTTTAAACACTTCAATTAGCATCCTTGTGTATTCATCTTTGTGTACATATGTTGATATTTCTGAAGGATATATGTCTAGAAGTGGAAAAATCTAGTTAAAGAGAACTATTATTTAAATGTTTTTAATATCAACGGATATTCCTAATTTCCCTCCAGAGAGGTTATGCCGGTTTACATACCCATCAAAAGTACATGACAGGGCTTATTTCTCCCATATGCTCAAACTTTTAAACCTTTTTCCATCTGATGGGTGAAAAATGATGTCTCATTTCAATTTGCATTTAGCAAGAGTCAGTATCTTTTCATGTTATTATAATCCATTTTTATATAAATTAAGTGCTTATGTCATTCGCCAGTATTTCTTCCAGGCATTGACTTGTAATATTTATTAACAGCATGAACTCCTTGTTATATGTATTCCAAATATTTTTTTCCAGTTTATGATACATCTTTTGATTTTCTTTGGGTTTTTATTCTGTGTAGATTTAAAATCTTTTAATGTGTTTTTTTTACATATTTATCAATCTTGTATGTTTCTGTAAGATTGTTTGGAAGGATCTTTTCTTCTGTAATATGGAGAATGGATTGGATCAAGACATTGGGAGATTGTTGGAATAATTCTAGAGGGGAATGATAGCAACTTGAATTAGGACAGTAACAGCGACAACAACAAAAAACCCTGGCCGTCAAGTTGATTCCGACTCATAGTGACCCTGTAGGACAGAGTAGAACTCCCCCCATAGGTTTTCCAAGGCTGTAATCTTTACAGAACCATTCTGCCACATCTTTCTCCTATGGAGTGGCTGGTGGGTTGGAACTACCAACCTTTTGGTTAGCAGCCAAGCTGCTGAACCACTGCACCACCCAAACCTGTTGCCATCAAGTCGATTCAAACTCATAGGGCTCCTCAATAGATGGAAATGGATCAATTTTTTAAATAGGAAGTAGATGCATCTAGACTTGGAGATTGGTGGGATATGGGAGAGGGAAGGAATCTGGCAGTTCAAGGTTGATACACAGGTTTCTGGCTTGGGCAACTGAGTAGATGGTTCATTAAGGCAGAGAATACCTGGAGGAGAATATATTTGATTTGAGGAAGAGAGTAGATGGCAAATTCAGTTTGTGGCACGGTGAATATCCTATGGAATATCCAAGGGTAGACACCCAGTAGGCAGATGGTTATATGGGTCTAGAGCTCAGTAAAGGGCTATATATTTGAGTCATCAAGCACAGAGATGCTAACTGAAGCCATGGGAATGGATAAGGCCACCCAGGAAGAGTATGTACAGGAAGAGATAAGCCACAATGTTGAGGTATAACCACATACTGAAAACTGAGAATCAGGAGGAAAACCTAGAGAGGGTGATGTTCTGGAAGTGAAGGAAAAAGAGTACATATTTTAGAGATTAATTAACTGTTAGTAGAGATGAACCTATGTATAGACTACCAGCTGGAGGTCAGCAGGAGAAAAGTGTACTTGAATTATTAAAGACAGCTACGGAAGGAAAACAAAATCGTTGGAAAGCAATAGTGTTAATATGTTAAGCAAATTTGGATACTTTATGAGAAAATGCTTTTTTAGTAAATCTTGTCAACTGAATTTATTGGACCATTTCAACCCCATACCTTGTTTAGGCTGTGTAGAACTGTATTTGAAAGGTGATCATTATCTGTCTGTCCTTGCTTTCCTCCCCATGAATCTACCAACATTTATTTTTATATAAAACATACCTTTCCCAATCCAATTGGGTGTTTTCATTCCTTTTTTATAGATTATGTGGAACATTTCAGATAGAATCTTATTTAATATTTCTTAAAGGATTTCAGTTGCATCCCTATGTATTAAGTCAATCACATTATTGAAATATTACATATTATTTTAAAACTGAATTAATTATGCTGTTATCAAATATTCTACTGTGTATTATTTTAAGATAAAGTAGTAAAAATGGATCATAATTAAAACAGAAATACAACATTTTACTTAACTTGAAAATGGAAGCTTGAATTGTTGGTGTTTCGATTTTACAGTAAAAAGATCTATTGAATTCTGTTGATTTCCTTTGCAAAATTGCCAATTGGAACTCCTTTTACATAGATGAGTGCTAAATCATACCACTTTAACTCTGTTGAGTTTTCTTCACTATAACTGAAATCACATTACAGGCAGATATGGCACTAACGTGAACTACAAGCACCTCTTCGTTCAAGGAGAGAGATCGTAGTAGGCAGCAGAGACCAAATTAACTCTGTCTTTCTCGTATTTCTGTAAATAAGAAACATTCTGATGTTGAAATTTGTAATTTGAAATTAGAGCTCTCCAAAACTATTTTGGAAAGACTTTTAAACCTGGACAACTCCCTGCTGTTATAAAGACTGACAGTGCTTTTGAACAGTAACAGGGAAATTTTATATAAGACTGTTCTTACTAGAACTTATTTTATATAAGAAACATACTTAAAAAGCTAATTTCTTTTCTCCTTTTTGCACTGCAATCCACAAAGTGTGACTAATAATAGATTTAAATTTGCTAAGTGCATTCTCTCCTTTGTGCCATCATAAAGAGAATCTATTACTGTAAAATTGAGGCTTAGTTCCAAATTGCACCATTATGAAGTTTTCTTCCAGCAATGTTTTGTCTCTAATACACTTCCCTCATTGTAATTCTATTGCAAACCTGATGTCTAGCATCAAGTCTCACAATAATTATTTTAAATTGCTACTAGGAACAGTAGTCCTGGTGGGATATATTACTACCATTCTAACAAGATGAATTTCAATGCACTTGTAACCATATTATAGCATATTATGAAAGAAAGAAAATCTTTGAGTTTTATATATGTGGACATCCATGTAACATAAAAAAAAAAATTTATAAACTCCAAAATATTTTATATTGAATTTCTATTTGAGCTAATTATAAGTTACAAGGACAAATTAGGATACCTAACTACATGGTCCCATTAATAGCATACAAAGTGACTTGAAATGAATAAATAATTATAAATAAAAAAATAAAAGTAATGCTACTGCTTAGAATAATTATGCATGATAATAGATTTTAAAGATAATAAAATTAGATTTACATAGAAAACTATTGAAAATTAAGCTGATATAAAACTTTATTGTTAATTTAATCACTCCCAAGGTTTGGAGGTCATTTAAATAAATGAACTATCAAAAAAAATAATTTGTTGTATAACCAACACTTCAAAAAAGTTATCTACAGCAGTCTAGAACACTGAGGCACCAGAGTGGTAATATACTATAAAAAAACTATAGGTGGATGTAATGCAAGATATCAACATAGAAAGCACTGGAAAAACTTTAAGTCACCTTGAAACTTAAGTGATAGTTTAACAGTAGTGTGACAAAATACACTGTGTGTATCTTGAGCGTTTTACATTCTTAGGGCATTCTAAAACCACCTTTGTACTCTGTCCTATATAAAATCACCTTACTGTTAATTTATCTACAGGCCAACAAATAACTAATTGAGATGATCCCTTTAGATTCACTAAGAGTGTGAATCTTAAATTTGGTGGAAAACAAAATTATTGTAAAGAAAGAGTAGAGCCAGCTTTCTCTCCTATAGATAAAACGATTATAAAATGATGGTCTGAGGTAAAAATTTCATGTGCAAACTTATTTAAATTATTAAGACTGAAACAGCTTTTGATCACAGACCATCATTTTATAATCATTTCATCTATTAGTTGTCACATAACATTTAAAAGAAACTCCAAGTACCAGTTTTGTATCTACAGGAATTCCCTTTAAAAAATGTTCACATTACACCCCGAATGAAAATCACTTAGCTACCTAACGAAATTGAAAGTTACTCCCTGTAGTTGACCACATGGGAAAAGTAAATCTTCATTCATTACAAAAAGCGGCAATTGAATTTACATCAACGATTCAGCATTTTACCTTAAAACTCTTTCAAGAACCTATTACTTTCTGCCTTGATTATTATTATTTTTTTATACCCTGTATTTTCATTACTGGAAGCTTGCTGAGTCATGGAGTGTGTTTAAATTTTTGGTTGGTAATAGGCCTTTTTTTTTTTTTTTTATAAATCAAGAAAACGTTCAAGTTGTCAAGGACTTCATTTACTTGGATCCACAATCAACACCATGGAAACAACAGTCAAGAAATGAAATATTTGCATTGGGAAAACCTGATACAAAAGACCTCTTTAAAGGGTTAAAAAGCAAGGATGTTACCTTGAGGACTAATGCACGCCTTTTCAAGTGACTCATGTGCTTTCGAAAACTAAACAACAGACAAGGATGACCAAAGAAGAATTGATGCCTTTGAATTATGGTATTGGTGAATAATTGAATATACCATGGACTACCAGAAAAATAAACGTCTTGGAAGAAGTACAGCCAGAATGCTCCTTAGAAGCTAGGATGGCAAGACTTAATTTCATGTACTTTGGAGATGTTATCAGGAGGGACCAGTCCCTGGAGAAGGACACCATAGTTGGTAGAGGGTCAGCAAAAAAGAGGAAGACCTTCAACAAGATGTATTGACACAGTGGCTGCAACAATGGGCTCAAACATAGCAATGACTGTGAGGCTGGCACAGGACTGGGCAGTTTTGTTCTGTTGTACATAGGGTCGCTCTGAGTCTGAACTGACTTGATGGCACCTAACAATATGGATTTTGAAAAATGTTATTTGGGACTACATGGAGGCAACAAACTTAAGGGGGTTCTCAGGCACCAGATTTGATAGGTGCCCATCTGTCCCACCAGTCGTGTCTCAGGATTTATTGTGACACACATACATATACACACAAAACACCTACCAGGACCCCCTGACTATCACAAAATCACAAGGAAACCATAAATATGCTTACAAGGGTTATCTAGCTGTACAAAAGCCAAAAGAAACAAAATTTTTACTAAATCACACTTTCTGGATGCACTTCCTCACATTTAAGGCTGATATCCCAGCTGTATTCCTTAAATAAATATTTCTTTCACCTTTGACCATTACACAAGTCCCCACCAGAGGCCAGAAAATACTTTCAGAGGGACAAGTAGAGTTCCAAGAAACCTGAGAGCCAAAAAAAGTGGGTAGGATACCATATGTTCCATCAGTCATGAAAGGGTGACTAAAAGAATAATTGAATAAACTGCATTACACACCAGCATGGAGCTACCAATTAAGTAGTGGGAGGTTACACCAAAATGGCTGAATGAGCTTCTATTTATGATAAACTGGCCCACTGTTATAACAATAGCAGCCATTCTGTAGCATTTCCAGGATATAGGAAAATCTAGAAATATATCAGTCTGTCTGTATATTGCCTTTTAGAAATCTAAGAAAGTTTTATTAGAAGATGGGAATGGTCTGTACAACTTTTGGTATTGTTTTGTAGTTTAGTTGCAATCACTTTTCAGTGATCTAGCCCTGAAATCATGTACTATTATTTTTGAAACATTTGTATTTGTCAGTAGAAAGAAAATGTTATTTATTTTATGTGTCATTATCTTTGTATTTATTTTTATATTTATAGTTAATTATTTATATCTATGATTATATTGGAAACCCTGGTGGCGTAGTGGTTAAGTACTACAGCTGCTAACCAAAGGATCAGCAGTTTGAATCCACCAGGTGCTTCATGGAAACTCTATGGGGCAGTTCTACTTTGTCCTATAGGGCCTCTATGAGTTGGAATTGACTCGACGGCACTGGGTTTGGTTTATGATTATATTATTTTAAGAACACTATTGCTGTTACTGGAAAAAAGCAGAACCCAATGTCTGTCATTAACAATTTTGACCATAGATCTATGCTCCTCCAAGTGGACAAATGTAATTTTATTATTATATTGGCAAATGCCTCCATAGAACTAAGCATAAAATTTCACCCCACACTCTCAGGTTGGGAAAAAGAATCTAAGCTCATAGAAAAATAGTTAGAAACAGAAAGTGTCTTGGCTCTCAATTTTGTTAGCAAAAACAAAACCTTCACAAACCTTACAGGTTTTCACCAATACCTTGCCCTTCACCTCTTGAATTAAAGCTTTTTTGAGATCCAAATAGAACCAATTGTCCAGAAGAGCATATTAAATTGGGATTTTCCCAAGAACATGACTGGGAAAATGTGCTAATCTTGTTCTTATCAATGTCTTTTGAAATCAGGACAGATTTTTAAAGGACAGATAAAGAAAGCCATAATCTTTAATATTATACACATGCTCCCATTCCATTACTTTTCTTTACAATAGAATTTTGGATTAACTCCCTTAATGCTGTATTGCATACTCTCCAGCAGTTCATCTCATGATTGGAATGTATTCTTTGAGTCTTCATGTGAAGTTAATTTGGGGGAGTTAATATAATCTGTTGAAAATTTTCAGGAGAAAGGGACCACTTCCCAAATAGCCAAAATCAAGAATCTTAAGGGACTAAGAATATCACATCTTTTCAGATTTCCCAAACTTGCATGATAATGAGTCACTTGGGCCAGTTCTTACATTATAGATTCCCAGGGTCTTTCCCTGATGATTCTGCCTGAATAGACCTGGGATATGGACTAAGAACCTGTATATATTTTTTAATCTTCTTAGATGCATTGAGAAACATTTGATTTATTTCAAATCCAACTTTTTTTCATTTAAGCAGTTTAAGACAATTAATACATTTTAAGGATTTTTGGCAAGAGTAAACTTGACTATGAACTGTCAGTGAATTGAGGCAAAAATCAGACCAGAACCTAATTCTCTATTATCTCATCTTCTGTATGTGTGTGTGTGTATATACATTTGAAGTGTTTTGATTCAAAGGTTTTTTTTTTTTTTTAAGACAGTTTTCTAGGCATAGCATATGCCTGAATTAATGTGTTTGATTGGCAACAATGAATAAAAGGAATTACTTGACATCTAGAATCACATAATGAGGAGATCATAAACCTGGAAAAAACCCCAAGATTTCTAGTCTAGCACACTGTTCCTAGGAAGAAATACACCTAATGTGTCTTAGAGATGAGATTGATTTTTATCTTAAATATAAGGAAAGCCATTTCTTTAACTGCCCTTTTTAATCTCTCTCAGTGCTCAGTATGTATTATAAATAGTTGAAATTCCTTAGGTATCATGTGTGCCCTTTTCCTTTCTTTTCTCTTGTTAGAAACAAAGTACAGCATTTTTTCACTTACATGAGTATCCCACATACTCATACTCAATATATATGTATATATAAATTTCATTGCTTTATGAATATGTGCATACATATGTCTCTATTATAGAGGGATGAGTATTAACTTCTTGTAACCCTATTGTTTCCTCCTTTGAATTTCTTTCCTTTTTTTTTTTTTGATACTGTGTGTTTTCATTAATGGAAGCATGCTGAGTCATGGAGTATGTTTAAATTTTTGGTTGGTAATATGGATTTTGTGAAATATTATTTGGGAATACATGGGTGCAACAAACCTTGGAGGGTTCTTGGGCACCAGGGTTGGTGGGTGCTCATCTATCCCACTAGTCATGGGTGGCAGGATATATTGCAACACACACACAACCAAAAACCAAACCCACCCAGGCTCTGTAACTATCACAAGGAAACCATAAATATGCTTACAAGGCTTATCTAACTGTACAAAAGCCAAAACAAAAAAAAAGCTTTTACCAAATCACACTTCCTAGATTTCCTCACATTTAAGGCTGATATCCCAGCTATTTTTCTTCAATGAATGTTTCTTTTACCTTTCACCATTACACAAGTTCCAACTGAAGGGCAGGAAATACTTTTAGTGGGAAATGTAGAGTCCCAAGAAACCTGAGAACCAGAAAAAGTGGGTAGGATACCATATGTTCCACAGGTTATGAAAGGAATATGTGAGTACAAGCTGAGGTTCATGGACCCTGGAAGCCTCCTAGGTTTGTAAGCACTAATCTGGAGGGAAAAAACTATCCCTGAAATACTGGTGCAAATTATCATCAAACCTCAAATAAAATAAAGCACTAATAATTATTATTTAAAAAATCAGAAGTTGAAAATTGAACTGTATCGCTCATGTGATTATTCTGTAAAAGTGTGTAGCATGAAAGTGACTGTTATATTTCACCTGAGAATAAGCATTAAATGATTTTAACTTTTTCTAGCTTTTAACAAATAAAGTTGAGTAATGGATTTACATTTCAAATAATGTTTTATGGATATTCATATATAAGAAAAAAACAGAATGACTATTCCTGACCGTTATACAAGTTAATGATAAGACTAGCCTAAAGACTCCAGAAGGTTGTTCTTTGAGGGACCATCAACACCAAGAAATTTAATAGTAGGAAGACATGAGTAGGAGGTATGACTGTATTGAGATGAAAAACTTGTAATGGCTTATCTCTGGGGATCATGCGCATCATAAATTAAGTTTGTTGCTGTGTCTGCCATTTCCTTCTTGTATCATGTTAGTGTTAAGACCTATTTCCTAAAACAGCTCCGCATTTGGCAAAGCAACCTCAATAGTCCATGACTTGATTTTTCACTAAGAGAATCAAAGGTAAGTCAATGACTTGAGTGAAAAAAAATCTTTACAGGTCAACTTTTACTCACAAAATTGCCACATTTCTGAAAAGTTCCAGAGAAATCAGTGTTACCCTAAATAAGATCACTTCAGGCATGAGAAAAGCACTCGACTTAAAAAGCCTTATGCATAATAATTTTATAAAATGAAAAATATAATTACTTATCCTCCCCTCCCCATCATGTGTTTTTCTCTTCTATACTATTGAGCAAATAATTTTCCTGCCACATTATTTCCCCATTGAGAGGGTGGTGCTGGGTTGCATAGTAATGTCTACCTTCCATAGCTGCAGCAAGTCGGCCCTTCTACCTTGCTGTTTAAATGTTCTACTCTTTGCAATAATTTTCCTTAGGTGTATCATCTTTGTAGGTTCCTTCATGCTTGATATCCAGAGTATGTTTTAGGTGTCCCTTTGAAGCTTTTTCATATAAAACATCAAACTAAAATTGCTGTAATAACACAGGCCAGATAGGAAAAATCCACTTTGAATTGCCATCATGAAGCTTATCTCATCCTCTATTTTGCTGTTCCCAAAGAACATGAAGTCTTATATTCTCCTGTCTTCCTTCAATCAAATGATATTGTCATGAATAAATATGTATTAAAACCTACTTTGGATTCAAAGAGATATAAGACATGGTCCCTGTACTTCCTCTCTAGTTGGGGAGTTAGGGTATGCAAAAACAGTGATTAATAATAATATGAGGTAGCATAGACTAAGTGATACATGACACCCTCTAATTTATCTGTTCAGCAAATCCAAATTTCCATACATTTATGTTGCTTAAAGGGAGATACATCTGTAATTCTTGACTCACCAAGCCTTTTCACTAAGCTTGTATCTTCTAGCATAATGAAAAATAATGTGATAATATAGTAACATATTACTGTGACTTCAGGCTGTTTCATAGAGGCAGAGGAGTCTCATGGGTACCACGATGGAATGAGATTCAGGAGACAAGGATTCTAATCTGAGAAATGTCCCTGACATTCTATGTGACCTCAGACAAGTGACTTAACCTCTCAGCTTTGAGCCTTTTCATCTGTAAAATAAGCTTAATTAAACTTGCCAACATCATGAAGATGTTATGAAGTCTAGCTAATTAAGGACCCTTAAATGTTTTTGAAGATATAAAGTGTTTGTTTTACATTTGTAAACAATTAAAAAGGGGTTTTATTAAAAAAAAAAAAAAATTTTTGTAAGAGGCTAAAAAAAGACGATACTGTTGCCCTCTAGAGCCTAGTTGCAGGGGTGGATTTGTACAAAGTGCTCGTATTCATACTCACTCATTTGGTTATTTTGGTGACCAATGGCATTTAAGGCAGCTGGATAGGATGAGGTATCCTGTCTCTGACCACAGAACAAAGTAAAGCTAGCAGGTCCCCCAGGAATTGAACCAATGACCTAGGTCTCGTTAGCACAATCTGCTAACCAACTGAGTTAATTAACTGGATACCCACATTGATAGTAATGTATAGAAACATGCTTTGGTTTTTTTTTTTTTTTCAAAGCTCTCCCTAGATTTAATTTTAATAACCATAAAAAATTAGTTTGAGTAATTACGGCCAAAGACAATAAGACATTATTAGATGCCACTAACCTCTGAGGGAATAACTTGCTCTCCCCAACAGGCCTGTAGTCCACAGCAGGCTCTTGACTGCTCTAAGAAAGTGAAGTTTCAGAATGACAAGGCTAATCAACTGAAGGCCCTCCTGATGAGACTAGGAACGGCTCTTGCGCATCTCTTGTTCACTGAGTCTATTGGCAGGAATTAGAAATTGTTCTGGTCCATGAGTCTTTTGGAGGCTAATAAAGTGACAATGAAGATGCATTCTGCTACAGAAAACAGTCCTAAGTACTAAGTAAAAAATGCCTTAACACTGAGCTCATAACTTTACCTCTTGGGATTGATTATATCTTTCTGCTGAGAACACAAAGAAAGCTTTAATGAGGAACTGATATCAGGTGGGACCATTTCAGTAATTCTTAGCTCTTTGAACTTCCAGGCAAGGTTAATATATATGTGTTATTTCATAGAATAAAACAAAAATATGTGATGTTGAAATATCCCCTTTCTGAAATATGAGAGTAATAGAACTCTGCAGTGCTAACAAAGTAGCATGTAAATCTTAGGGCACCTACTTCAGATTTCAAGTGGAATAAATGGCCTATTTGGCCCAAACTAGATAAACTTGAATTCTGCAAAGCTAAAATACTGGAAATCAGCTCCATGATGTGTTAACCCAAATAATAATGTTTCTGACGTAAAAAAAAAAAAAAAAGATGGAAATTAAACATCTAGTTATGAATACTGCGTCTGCACAATGTGCCGCGTACACCGCATGTGTTAGAATTTCTTCTCAGTTCTTTTTTTAATCTTTTATTCATAGCATTGCAGGTGATGAAAAATTTATGCCTTGAGTCTGGCATTGAAATTAAATGCAAAATGAAAACAGAAGCAGTTTATACTGACAGCTTAAATATCTTTATCTAGCATACGGTTGCACTATAAAAATCACTGGGTGACTTTTTAAATCTCCCGCATGTGAAAAACCAAGAGTTGTACAATAATAAATCAAGTTATATATCTAAGATATCAACAGAAAAGTTGTATTTTATTAGCACTCTTTGTTAATTTCATTTTGCTCTATTTTGCTGGTTTTTTTTTTTTTGCTGTTGTTGTTGTTATTGTTTGTTTAACCAGCACCCAAACAAAAAAACCCAGTGTCATCACAGACAGATAAATATAAGCTTTGAAAAATACTGCACAAGTTAATTGTTGATTAATTCCTCAGAGTGGCAGGAAGCAATTGATTTTTGCAGTATATTTAATAAATGTGATTTCCCTGGTAGGTTTATACCTTAAGCTGAATAGAAAACGTTAATCTGTACGTAAGGTAGTTATTTTGTAGTAAAGGTTAATTTTTCAGGTGAATCAATTTGTTCATCACTGTGTTCATATGAGTGATGCTTTGGAAGGATGGCAATAATTATAATAACATCCACAGTCACTAAGTCTTCAAGTATATTTCCTTCCTGAGAATAGTTGCCAGTAATTTTTGCACACATTATTTTATTAGTCACAACTCTGTTCACAAAGTGAATTCTCCTATAAATGATTCCTATTTTCTGGAGATGTTGAGTCTTTTGTCCCAGGCATATCTGTATATACTATGCTGCATTAAGATGTTCTCTGTGGCTTTTGCTGATGAACTAATGCTGAATCTCAAATAGCTCATCATGTAAACTAATTGGAGAAAATAATTGCCTCTTAGTTTTGTGAACAGTACGCACAGATTTAAAATACATTCAGCCTAAATATATGAGATATATGTATACACACACACACACACGTATGAGAATAAAAAATAAGTATAGAGTTATTTAGCATTTAAATAAGTAAAGCATGAAATTTAGAACTGTCTGCAGTTATATAATGCACCAATACTAAAACAACCACTTAGATACCCATATTTAGAAGACTTCAGCACACAGCTTAAAATATTTTACACTCAGCCTCTGATTTGTAGCTTTTTCCTGGATGTTTTATATAAACATACTGAGTATAATTATGCAGATAATTTTATACAATATTAATTGTGCTAAGAGTGCAGTGAAAGTGTATTTAATTCAGTAATTCATTTACATTTTAATTATTTGAATAGCATGAGATTACCGAATCAAATTGAAATATCTCTGATCATTATTTTGTGTAGTGTGAAGAGTTCAAATGGTTATATTGTTTTATATTGCTCAGAATGTATTTATCACATCTTGTTAGTGACAACTAAAAAGAATCTCAAAATACCCATATTTAAAAAATTAAAAACCATTTTCAATAAATTTTTAATCCAACATTAAATCTACTTAAAGAATGGTGCCCAAAAGCCTGAAAATGACAGATAGCAGGTTTTAAAGTACATTTAATATCTGTGTTCAGCACCTGAGTTGTGGAGCCGATCTGTATCTTTGAAATGCATCTGGTGATGTGTATTACATTTTATGGCAGGCAACTTGTACAAAAAAAAAACAGAAACAACAACAATAACAAACAAACAAAACCAAATGGATTTTATCCATCCCTCTTGAATGCAGGAAGAATAATTCAAGGTGTGTATTATCGGAAGTGAGTAAACGTACTAAATTTTACATGTAAATATGGCATCTGAAGCCAATCGCCAAGTCAACAAATTTCAGGTTAGCATTTCTTTCTTATTTCTTTCATCATGCACAGATTTAATATTATCAGGAATAAATCTAAATTGTTTGCTTCTTTCCTCCTAATTCCTGAAGCAATGTAAAAGCCTAGAGAGGTTTGAAGTGACAGGATTACAAGCAGTCTTTTGCATACATGGCCTTTAGGGATAAGCGGCTACCTTGCATCTAATAAACAAGAAAGTGAATTCGTTGAATAATGAATTAAGTGGCATAAGTTGTGATAACAAGGAGCAAATGTAACTTCAGACGAATAGTATTTGCTTTGTGTGGGGTTATCTGAGAGGGCTGATGCTCCGCCAAGGGAGACTAAAAAAAGACTCATTATATTAAGATGTTCTTTTACAGAACACAGTCTAAAATGATCTTGCAGGGTTTTTCCCCGTTTGCTGACTCCTTTGTGCGCTTCTATCAAATCAACCACCTCCACCAGGGGGATAACTAGGATTCTTTCAGACTGTTGAGTGTTGTTTAAAATGAAAATTCCTAGTGAGTTTTCGATGGGTCACCCAACAATTAAATAGAGATGTCTAATTGGTTATCCATATTAGGGTCAGCAGCTGGTTACAGAATAAAAGGTTGTGGTGCCCCATTGCACAGTTCTGAACCAAATTAAATTATTAATCTACTCTTTGCTTCAATGTAGCTTCATCGGGATTCCTAACCTGCCATACTGAATAAAACAGAACGACTGCTTTACATTTTCATTATGGTGAATTTTATTTTAAATTGCAAATGCTCTCCTATTTAGCTGGCATTGCATATCTCATTGGAAATGTAGAAAAGTCTTCAATAGTCAGGGCTTATAACTTGTTTTGCTAATTTCTAATTGTAGCTGGAAACTATCAAACTACCAAAAAGGATGATTTGCGTGTAACGCCAACTCTCTAGTCAGAACCAGTTGGGCCATGAGAAGTGAAGTTGAGTCTTAGGAGGCCATTAACTTTGACGCGTATATCCAAAAGATATAATTAAATAAATATGTTGCAAGAGGCTTTGTAGTTTAACATGAGCTTTAAGTTAATTCAGCAGAGGTTATTTTTATCATAGCAATTCCAAAAGGGGTCAAATGTCCTAGTTTTTGTGACCCTGTATAATTATCTTGACTTTTTTGTTATTTAATTATGATAAAGTACATGTTAATCTTGTGAAAACACTATAGCTGTATTGGGTCTTATACTAAAGTGTTTAATAATGTCTTAATAATTATACAGTGTTATTGACAATAGACAAAGTTACTGTATTTTCTTACAAATGAGTTTGTGAGATGTTTTCTGCCAACATTTTCATATATGCCTACTTTTTACTCTTACCCCAAAATTTTTAAGTTACGAAATCCATATCAGACTTTACTTTAAAAATTGAGGAATTTTTAAAATGTAGCATAATTTCTAAAGATAAATCACTTGTCATTGTTGGTAGATGCCATCAAGTTCATTCCAACGTACAGCAACCCTAGGTACAATAGAACAAAACACTGCCTGGTCCTGTGCTATCTTCACAGTTGTTTCTATGTTTGAGTCTATTCTTGCAGCCACTTTGTCGATTCATCTCGTTGAGGGTCTTCCTCTTCTTGCTTACCCTCTACCAAGCATGATGTCCTTATCCAGGGACTGGTTCCGCTTGATAACATGTCCAAAATATGTGAGACCAGGTCTCGCCATTCTCATTTCTAAGGATCATTTTGGCTGTACTTCTTCCAAGACAAATTTGTTCATTCTTCTGGAAGTTCGTGGTGTATTCAGTATTCTTCACCAACACCATAATTCAAAGGCATCAATTCTTCTTCAGTCTTCTTTATTCGTTGTCCAGCTTTCTCAAGCGTATGAAGCAATTGAAAATACCATGGCTTGGGTCAGGCGCACCTTAGTCCTCAAGGTGATATCTTCACTTTTTAAGCCTTTGAAGTGGTGTTTTGCAGCAGATTTGCTCAATGCAACGTGTCATTTTATTTCTCGACTGCTCCTTCCATGGGCGTTGATTGTGGATCCAAGTAAAATGAAATCCTTGACAACTTCAATCTTTTCTCCATCTATCATGATGTTACTTACTGGTCCAGTTGTGAGGATTTTTGTTTTCTTTATATTGAGGTGTAATCCATACTGAAGGCTGTAGTCTTTCATCTTTGTTAGTAAATGCTTCAAGCCCTCTTCACTTTCATCAAGCAAGATTGTGTCATCTGCATATCACAGGTTGTTAATAAGTCTTCCTCCAGTCCTGATGCTGCCTTCTTCTTCATATAGTCTAGTTTCTTGCATTATTTTCTTAGTACACAGATTGAATAAGAAGTATGGTGAAAAGATACAACCCTGGCACACAACTTTCCTGACTTTAAACCACCCATCATCCCCTTGTTCTGTTTGGATGACTGCCTCTTGATCTATGTACAGGGTCCACATGACCACAGTTAAGTGTTCTGGAATCCCCATTCTTCACAATGTTATCCATAATTTGTCATGTTCCACACAGTCGAATGCCTTTGCATAGTGAATAAAACACAGATAAACATCTTTCCAGTATTCTCAGCTTTCGGCCAAGATCCATCTGACAACAGCAGTGATATCCCTTGTTCTATGTCCTCTTCTGAATCTGGCTTAAATTTCTGACAGTTCCCTGTTGATGTGCTGCTGCAACTGTTTTTGAGTGATCTGCAAAATTTTACTTGTGTGATATTAAATGATATTGTTCAATAATTTCCACATTCTGTTTGAGCACCTTTCTTTGGAATAAGCACGGATTTGGATTTCTTTCTGTCAGCTGGCCAAGAAGCTGTCTTCCAAATTTCTTGGTATAGGCAAATAAGTGCTTCCAGCATTGCATCCATTTTTTTTAAACATCTCAGCTGGTATTCTTCCAATTCCTGGAGTCTTGTTTTTCATCAATGCCTTTAGTGCAGCTTGGACTTCTTCCCTCTGTACCATCAGTTTTTGATCATATGCTACCTCCAGAAACAGTCGACCAATTCTTTTTGGTACAGTGACTCTGTGTATTCATTCCGTCTTCTTTGGATGCTTCTTGTATCATTCAACATTTTGCTCATAGAATACTTCAGTATTGCAACTCAAGGCTTGAATTTTTTTCTTCAGTTCTTTCACCTTGAGAAATGTTGAGTCTGTTCTTCCCTTTTGGTTTTGTAACTCCAGGTTTTTGTACATTTCATTATAAAACTTTACTTTGTCTTCTCCAGCCACCCTTAGAAATCTTCTATTCTGCTCTTTTACTTCATCATTTCTTCCATTCGCTTTGGCTACTCTACATTTAAGAGCAAGTTTCAGAGTCTCTTCGGACATTCCTTTTGGTCTATTCTTTCTTTCGTGTCTTCTTGCAGACCTCTTGGTTTCTTCATGTATTATGTCCTTGGTGTGGTCATCCCGCAACTTGTCTGGTCTTTGTTCATTAGTGTTCAGTGTGTCAAATCTATCCTTGAGATGATCTCTAAATTCAGGTGGGATACACTCAATGTCATATTCTGGCTCTCATGGACTTGTTTCAATTTTCTTCAACTTCAGCTTCAACTTGCATATGAGCAATTGATGGCCTGTCCCTCAGTCAGCCCTTGGCCTTGTTCTGACTGATGATATTGAGATTCTCCATCATCTCTTTCCATAAATGTAGTCAACTTGATTCCTGTGTATTCCATTCATCATTGTCCATGTGTATAGTCTCTGTTTATGTTATTAAAAAAAGGTATTTTCAATGAAGTGGTTGGTCTTGAAAAATTCTATCATGTGATCTCTGTGATTGTTTCTACCACCAAAGCTATATTTTCCAATTCCTGAACCTTCTTCTTTGTTTCCAACTTTTACATTCCAATCATGGTTCATCAATTTCAGATTGCAAAATTTGGTAAAATTCTTCAATTTCTTCATCTTTGACATTAGTAGTTGGTGAGTAAATTTTGAATAATAGTTGTGCTAACTGGTTTTTCTTGTAGGCATATAGATATTATCCTATCACTGACAGCTTTGTATTTCAGGATATATCTTGAACTGTTCTTTTGACAATAAATGTGACTCCATTTGTCATTCTCGGCATAGTAGACTATATAATGGTCTGATTCAAAATGGCTTAGTAATCATTAAGTTCCATCTTTATGTATTATATTGGATAAATTTTCCATTTTAATTTATTGATCCACTTGCATGGGGGGGGTAGGGTGTATATGTTGTTGGAACACATAAAAACTTGAAGACCAGTGAAACTTTTGTATAAATTAGAATTATTTTGTAAATAATTAGTCTGTTTATTTATTCACTGAAAATATTTTTACTGGACATCTGCTTTCTACCTAGTAATGTTTTAGGCACATGGGAACAAGAGATAACAAACAAGATCAAGTCCTTTCTATCATGGAGTTTGCATTCCAGAGGCGTGAGACTAATCAATGAATAAACTAATAAGAAAATTCCAGAGAAAAATATCAGGAAGAAAATAAAATAAATATGATGTCTCAGAGAGAGATGCGAGAGGGTTAGCAGGGATGGACTCTGTGAGGAGGAAGCATTCAAGCTGAGACTTGAGCCATGAGAAGGGCTTTCAAAGCAGAGAGAATAGCAGGTTCCAAAGCACCAGATGGAAATGAGTTTGGTGTGTATGTGACAAAGAAGAACGGCTGGCTTCATGGGCAAGTGATGCTTAAAAGGGCCCCACACTTGTTTAATGCTTGCTGCAGCCATCTTGAAATCTTTAATAATTTTTTAATAAGTGGCCCTGCGCTAGCCTCACAAATTAAGTAACTGGTCCTGGAAGGAGGGTTAATATAGCTAGAGTGTAATGTGTGTGAGATGGGAATGTAAAAAATAAGGCCAGAAGGTAATATTTCTGGGTGTGTGTGGTGGTGGCATCAGTATAGTTTATGAAGGATCAGTTGCACTTTATAATACAGCCATTTTTGTCTGCCGTGTGGAAAATGGAAACACTATATTTGTTCTGTATTTAACCAATGCTCACATACAAATGATAAATTCCTCAAAGGTAATGTTGGTCTCGTCTGTGTATTATTTACACTTCATGGCACCATGTGATTAGATATTTCACAAATACTAATTGTAGCTAAAAGGAACTTACCCTCTCTTTTAATGCTATAGGGCTTCCTTGGTGGGGGGGAGGGGAAAAAAGACATTTATTCTGCACATTTTATTTCTTGCTTTCTTCCCATAGTTATACTGTTGTACCAAATTTGCATGACAATTTAACAATTAAGTTGAATCCTATGAAACTCCCAATATGCAACAATTTTTGACCTACAACATGGCAATTTCAGTGGTTCAACCAAATAGATTGAAATTGCAGGTTAATTTAAGGAAGTAAGACAGAAATCTTACATGCATCTTTGTAACCTCTGCAAGATTTACTTAACAGAGGAAAGAAACAAAAACTAGCATAGGGCTGTTCATTAGAGCTCCACAGTGGGCAGCAATGGTAGGTTCATGCTGAAAGGACTTAAAGGTAATCCCTCACTGCAGTAAGGTCTTTATAAAAAAAAAAAAAACCACTAGTTGGCCATTGCAATAATGGGTCTAGGGCCTGACACTCACTCTGTACTGAAGCCTGCTTTTTAGCAAGTAGTGATCTGCCAGGAATTGCTATGTGAGTGGCCCAAATTCGTGCTATAGTTCAGAGTTCCAACAGGTTACAGGGCTTTGTTGTATACACTGTTATTTACTGGTGACCTTTCTTCTAGACAAATATAATTTCATTTGTGATGATCATGATGGTTTACCCAATGATTACTAAGTATAATGACATTATAGGATCATATGGCAGAATCTGGCCAGCAGGGGTTTAATTGTGTCCGATCAGGATCCAGTTTCTCCCATCAAGAGAGGGGTGATTTTACAATCCTAGCAAGGTAATGAGCTGACAGATCATCAAAAAAAAAAAATCATCTGTACTATGAGTTGGAATTGACTCAACAGCACTGGATTTTTTTTTTTTTTTAATGGATGAGGGATTTTGTTATTTGCTTTTTACCTTTTCTTTTGAAGGCTTGTTGATTCTAAGTAATCATTGTTACTTCTTACCTGGTGCCATTTTGCATTTTAGCAATACTCTAAAATCCATTAATTTATGGTTCTTCCACTTGCATTTTTTATTCTGTCACTTGCTTTGCTTTCTCAAAATCTTTCACCCTTTGAACTATACACCTGTATATACATGTTTTTGAACAAGTAGTAGAATATGAAGTATGTTCTTAGTAACCTGGCAAAAAAGAAAAAAAAAAAAATCAAGAAATTTTAGCCTTCCCTCAAAGACATTTTTAGATATATTCCTTACTCCCATTTATATATTTCCACAAATCTCCATGGCCTTCTAGTGAAAGTGACTACACATTATCTAATCAACTCTAGAATCCTAAGTTAGAAACATGTTTTACTGTTACGTGAGTTCAAGCTACATAATTCTAGGACCTCCAAACAAAGTGAAAAAAAAAAAAAATTCAACTGTTGGAATATTTTTTCTTTTTTTTTACTGTACTTCATATGAAGGTTTACAGAACAAACTAGTTTAACAGTTAGTATACATATTGTTTTATGGCATTGTTTAACAACCCCACAACATGTCAACACTCTCCCTTCTCAACCTTGGTTTCCCTATTACAAGCTTTCCTGTCCCCTCCTGCCTTCTAGTCCTTGCCCCAGGGCTGGTGTGCCCCTTTGGTCTTGTTTTGTTTTATGGGCCTGTCCACTCTTTGGCTGAAAGGTGAGCCTCTGGAGTGACTTCATTACTGAGCTGAAAGGCTATCCAGGGACCATACTCAGTGTTTCTCCAGACTCTGTCAGGCCAGCAAGTCTAGTCTTTCTTTTTGAGTTAAAATTTCATTCTACATTTTTCTCCAGCTCTGTCTGGGACCCTCTGTTGTGATCCCTGTCAGGGCAGTCAGTGGTGGTAGCTGGTCACCATCTAGTTGTACTGGGCTCAGTCTGGTGGAGACCATAGTAGATGTGGTCCATTAGTCCTTTGGATTAATCTTTCCCTTGTATCTTTAGTTTTCTTCATTCTTCCTTGTTCCTGAAGGGATGAGACCAGTGGAGTATCCTAGATGTCGCTCACAGGCTTTTAGACCTCAGACCCTACTCACCAAAGTAGAGCATAGAACATTCTGTTTATAAACTATGCTATGCCAGTTGAGCTAGATGTTCCCTGAGACCATGGTCCCTGCAGCCCTCAGCCCAGCAATTCAGTCCCTCAGGGAGTTTGGATGTCTCTATGGAGCATCCAAGTCCTTGCCTTGTACAGGTTGTGCTGGCTTCCATTGGGATATTTTAATCTGAGTAGTTTTCCTCCTGAATTTAACACTAGCACTAGAAATACTCCTGGAATATATGAATGAATGAGTGCCCTAGAAGAACTTGTGATCTAATGACAGGATTATACAGTCAATGACAGCAAAAGAAGATAAGCACTGTGATAGAGGAAAGTGTGAGTATTTATAGAGGCTCAGAGTAGGTACGAATGACCTGGTCTTGGGAGGTTATGGAGGGCTTTCTGATACCTAAACTGAAATTAAATTTATTAATCCTGCACATACCTCATTTCTCCTTACATCCATGGAACCCCAAACAAAGACTAAAGTACTTGAAGGTTACCTTCCATGGAGCACTATGCCCCCTTCTCAGGTTCTCCACCTTTCAGTATTCCTTTTGCAAAGAATGTGTTCTGTTTGCTGGCTACAAAGGGCTTGTTGAAACCTCTTATGCTCCTTTATTACCAACCAAGAGTTGCATGTTCTGTGATTTATTGCACTGGGCACATAAATCTTAGGAAAAGTGGTAAATAACATGGTAAACTTCCATGTTCAAGGACAACTTTTAGAGACAAAGTGCATTTAACCCAAAGCAGTGACTTTCTAATGGGAAGAATTTCAGCTGCAATAGCAGGCGAGTGTGAAGTATATTTTTGAGTCAGAGGCTGCTGGGGGCTTGCCACATATTCCACTAGGTGGGCAACTGCACATTTCCACCATTTTTTCCACTTAAAGAACTACTTTTTCTTATTGATCCCAATTATGAAAACGGGAAAAATAAAGATGGGGAGAATGAAGGTGATGAAACTGAAGAGAAATAGGAGAGAGGTGGAAATACGAGATTAGAACAAATGACCACAGATGAACTGATCACTATGTGTGTGTATTAAACCTATGGAACAGTAATTATAATTGCTAAGTTCTACAAGAATAAACCAAACATTCGCCATCTAGTTGATTCTGACTCATGGTAACCGCAAGTGTCTCAGAGTAAAAACTGTTCTCCACAGGGTTTTCAGTGACGAATTTTTTGGAAGTAGATCACCAGACCTTTCTTCTGAGGCACTTTTTGGTGGGTTTGAACCTCCAACCTTTCAGTTAGCAGCCAAGCAAGCTAACGATTTCCACCACACAGGAACTCCTCCACTGCACTAATCTATGGATAAAGTAGACAGTTACTGTAAAAATAAACAAAATAATGAATATGGGACAGTTTTCAGCTTTGAGAGAATTCCTGTGGAGCTTTTGTTTTTTAGTGTATATACCATCCTACTTGCCCACCTCTTATCCCCCACACACGCATACACACAGGCCCAATTCAAGTGTGATAAATTAGAGAGACCTGGAAGATGGAGTGAAGGAGATTCGGTTTGCTATATTGAACTTGTTAGTAGTAATATCCTGTGACAAAAGATATATTTTCAACCTCCATGGCATGCAGTAGAAACCATTGCTCTGAAGACCACTCTTCTAAGACTAGGCACTTTGAATACACAGCAGAGAGAAGCTCTTGTCCGTTTTGCCACTTAGGAAAATATTTTGATGTACCTTTTCCTGCCAGAGGGAGAAAAGGTAGCTCACTGTTATTATGATAACCTCATATTTCATTGTCCCATCGAAACAAAATGCTTCTGAAAATTGTTCCCAGGGTCTGTTTTAATATATATGGGAGAAAATCTCATTGTTGACCTGAAATACCATTATTGTGACATTATTCACTCAGTTTCTCTAAAGATTAGGCTTTCCAGACAGAAGACTGATTATGAACTTATGTTGTACAGAGTTGGGGTCACACCTAAACCTTTTAAAGGAATGGATATCCTGGAAAGTTGCTGAGTCAGAACTTCTCAATAGCCTTCTAATAAGAATTTTAAAAGAAAGCAGTAAAATATTCCCAACCTCCTTCTCTCCCCCTCCCCCCCTTCCACCACAAAAACCAATGGTTTAAAAAAAAAAGCCAATGGTAAGAGCTTGTTTCTCAAGACTTCTTTTATATTCAAAGATTACTCCATGAGAGTAGAAACTGTACACCACCATATGTAATAAACTGTAATTTTAGTCGTATACTAGTCATATTAACTTTTGAATTTCTTTTCTGTCTCCTTTTTCTGTCTACAGAGGTGATTGAGCCTGTGTTTGCTAACTCTGACTCAAGAGGCTGGATTAGCCCCTGGGAGGATGTAAATATTTGTAGCTGGAATCAGATTCAAAGAACAGCCCAGGATTTAGGCAATTCAGACTGTCCTCAAAAGCAAAAGAAAAACAAAAAGTAGGTTCAAACTGGCCTCCCATTTGAACCTAAAAAACCAAAACCAAACCCATTGCTGTCGAGTCGATTGCAACTCACAGTAACCCAATAGGACAGAGAAGAACTGTCCCATAGGGTTTCCAAGGAGCAGCTGATGGATTTAAACTACTAACCTTTTGGTTAGCCGCCGAGTTCTTAACCACCACACCACCAGGGCTCCCCCATTTGAACCTATGAGTTAGATATTTTGTTGTGATTTTTCTACTCAGAAACTCTGTTTAAAAACAGGCTTCAGTTTCAAATCACTCATTTTTCAACCAAAGTCTGGGTACACCCAACCAGAACAAGGGTTCGCTCAGGGACTTATTGAAAATTTGGAGATAATTTCATTTATGAGACTTATTTTAGCATGATAATTGTGACTCCTCTAGAGGAAAATTTCATTAGATATCTTGAAAATGCTGCTTCACTATCTTGGAGTGAGTTTTAGGACACTAAAATTGGAAGGTATATCATGAGCGTGATAGTTCCCCTCTTCCGCAATGGACTTCATAGCCTCTGACCTTCAATTTCCTCAAAAGTGAGGGAATAAAGAGACCAGTGTTTCATGTGAATGTTAATTTCCGATGTTAATCAACTCTAAACAACTAGCTAGCTTTGGCTTCTCTACAATTTCAATGCCAAGCACTTAGTTGAGTTTACAAATATTAAGATTAGTATGTACACTACTCTTAAATAATTAACTATTTATTGAGGGATGTTAAATGGATCCATATGTACCCAACATAAATATAAACCCATAGATATATAGACTAATCATGATGAATGTCAATGTGTATAAACAAATGGGCATTGACTGTAAATATTATTAATATGGTTTCACATTAAAGGAAACCTTGGTGGTGTAGTGGTTAAGTGCTGGTTTAGCTGCTAACCAAAAGGTTGGCAGGTTAGTGGTTAAGAGTGGTTAAGCTGCTAGGCAAAAGGTCGGCAGTTTGAATCTACCAGGTGCTCCTTGGAAACTACATAGGGTCACTATCAGTTGGAACCGACTCGACAGCGACGGGCTTTAAAGTCTACTTCCTGTTATTTGTCAGGAATTTATGTTATATATCTCATATACTCCTCTTATTTGTGAGCTAGGTATTGATTTTTTTATACCTGAACAGAACTGAGGTTCAGAGAGGTTAAGTGACTTCCCCAAGGTCTCACAATTAAAAACCAAAACCAAACCTATTGCCATCGAATCGATTCCAGCTCTTATACTTCATGGGTAGTAAAACCAGAATTCAAACCCAAAACTGTGACGCCAAAGTTCATGCTCCTTTCATACAACATATGCTCCCTCAGTGGAATAAGGCTGGCTACAGAATAAAGAAGTCATTTATTCCAACATTTGGAAGAAAGGAAATTTCTTCCTGGCGTAAAAATAGGCCCAGCCAACAGGAAGGGGCCTATCTTATGCAAGGCATTCTCTCATGCTCTCATGAGAGGCCTTCTCTCTGTGTCAGATGCAGCCTGGCGGTGACCAGAACCTTGTGCTAGAACCTGGAGGACAAGTGGCATGATCACTACGACAGGCTGGGGAAATTATCTGAACACAGCTTTCTGAATTAGCCAAAAAAGGAAACAGAGTTAGGAAGCAGAAAAGATAGTGAAATATCTCCAGAGAGGCAAAGCGAACACATAGCAAGTGCCGCAAGACAATTTGTAATTAAAAGCTAAATTGTGTGGTAAAATCTCTAAATGCTTCAAGCATTTAGATGATAGAGAAGCCATTGAAGGCTATGTTGGTTGGAAGTCTGTAGCAGGGACAATCTTAAATTTAGAAAACTTGATGCAGACAAAGAGGACGTTTCTAGATATGTGGGGCGGGAAAAGGGGTGAGCAATACGAGAGAAGATACAAGGCCAAAAAAGAGACTATTACCAATTTGTTGACCCAGGAGGACAGTAACTGAAATGTCAGTGGATAAATGAATACATTTCAGGGGGAAAATGAGGCAAAACATTTGGGGCTGGAGAAATGGACAATTAGGAAGTACTACAAAAGCCAGGAAGAGGGATTGATGTCCCACTGGATGGAAAATGTGGAGCCTCAGTTTTGGGAGTGATATAGTAGAAAGCATTATTTGGCAGTTTTTAGTCAGTCTAGGAAATACAAAATAGGCTGGGTTTGGGAAAAGTACTATTCGAGAAGCCCTTCTAGAGGGGTGCAACAATAATTCAAGGATTTACACATTCAATTTGATGATCCTTTCTCACTACCTAGAATTAGATCATGGATCGTTTTGGAGTCCCTCTAGAGAAATGGCAAGCTACATTTATGGAGGCCTTCTTGTGGACCAGGCACTCTGCTAACCACTTTACTTTTAGCTCATCTGAACAATTACCTATGAAGTATAGAAACTTTTAACTTCCTGACTTCCCACTTTGAGACCAGGATGCTATATCCTGTATCTCTCAACATATAAATATTATGGCAAATATAAGTTTCTACTTCATATAATCATGTAATAAGTAAAAACTATGATGAATGTTTACTGTATGCCAGGCATTGTTCTAAGTATTTTACATGCA